>NC_083570.1:98799462-98924462 GCF_027579695.1 Neoarius graeffei
TTTAACCTGCAACAGATATACTCAAACACCCAAAACCAATGTGACATATAATAACAACCATTATAAACATTTATACTGTTATTGATGTATAAAGCACATACAAGTGATTGCACTTTTTAGTATTTTTTATTTTATTGCAAAGTGCTCAGGATTTATGCTGAAATTCAGTCATTCATTAATGGTAGCTCAGTCACTGAGACATTCGGCTTCTGCTCAGACACTGCTTGGCTCTTGAGCAAGGCCCTTAACCCTCAACTGTTCAGTTGTATAAATGAGATAAGAAAGTCTTAAGTCACTCTGGAAAGTCCGTCTGCCAAATGGCATAAACATTAATGCATTTTCAGATCGTCATCAAGTTTTGCTTTTTTCTCCAGACTTCCTGATCACCTCATGTCCTGATTAATATCTGATGATCCAGGTCAGATGTACAATCTTTTATGGTTAATTATTTATGGCTTGTCTGGTCCCAGGAATTTCATCATGGCCTAAATCTAAGTCAGTAAAACTTAACGGCTTTATCTTATTGCTGTTTTCGATAAGCAGAAATAGCTGTCCCTGAAAAAAACATTTCTCCTTTGTTCCCAAAACAATTTATCTCCTTTTTTCCCCCTCTATATGTATGACTTTCACCTGGTGTTTCTCCTTTCTGGTTTAACTGAAGCAAGAAGGCAGATACACTCACCGGCCAGTTTATTAGAAACACCCATTCGCCTGCTGTTTGATGCAGTTCTCTAATTAGACAATCAGCACAATGCATTAAATCATGCAGATACAAATCAAGAGCTTCAGTTAATGTTCACTTCTTCAAACATCAGAATGGGAAACATTGCGATCTCAAAGTGTGACTTTCATTTGGTGCCACACAACAGTCTCTAGAGTTTACACAGAATGGTGCGAAAAACAAAAAACATCGAGTGAGTGAGCGACAGTTCTGTGGGTGGAAACAAACGCCTTGTTGAAGAGAGGTCAGAGGAAAATGGACAGATTTGAGGTGGTTCGAGCTGCCAGGAAGGATATAGCAACTCTTTACAGAAAAGCAGAAAAGCATCTCAGCATGCAACAGCAGAAGATCACATTGGGTTCCAGTCCTGCAGCCAAGAACAGGAATCTCAGACTCAAGCACAAGTTCTTATTAAAGTAGCCGGTGAGTGTGTACTGTAATGATAATCACAGAGCATGTCATGTTTATGCTACATGTCCTCACAGAGCAGATAAATTCTCAATTCTAATTCTGCTGATTAATTTTCTATGACTGCAAATCTGACCATAGCTATGAAGTTGAAAAAAAATCACATTTATATTGATCTCTATACACTCTCAGAAAATAGAGTACTTTATTGTACCTTTAGGGGTATAACGGCTTGTCACTGGGGCAGTACCTTTTAAGGTACTTATTTATACCCTTTATATCCTGCTTGGGAATATATATGTACCTTTTTTTGGCCCTAAAAAGGTACATTTATTTACGTTGAGGTCCAATAATGAGCCCTAGGGAGCACACTAGTGTAGATTGCACCATGGGGTACAGAAATGGACTCCTACTGTAACCCTATTTCTGACAGTGTAGTAACCTATAGGGACTTGAACAGGACTTATGGTACTGTACTTATTACATACAAAAAAATAAGTCAAAACGTTACAACAAATAAGTACTACTAAGTAATCATAGTTTCTTCTTACAGTCTTACATATCATAAGTTTCGATTGCTGTGGTGATCAGTTCATATTGACTTATTAGGGAAACAAATCAAATATTTCACGACATTTCAATTCCAAAAAAAAAAAAGGACAATACGCTGTATAACTGGTCACGACTGTCAATATGGACTCTAAAGAACAAAAATTAAAGATTATTTTTAAGTACACAAACTTGAAAAGGAATTATGTATTAATTAAATATATATACAGTACCAGTCAAAAGTTTGTACACCCGTACTCTACTCATTCATAGGTTTTTCTGTATTTTGACGATTTTCTACATCGTACAACAACACTGAAGACATCAAAACTATGAAATGACATATAGCACATATATGGAATTATGTAGTAAACAAAAGTGTGTTAAAAAAACCTCCATATGTTTCATATTTTAGATTCTTCAGCATACCCAGTGTTTACCTTGATGGCTGTTTACACACTATTGGCATTATCTTAACCAGCTTCATGAGGTCGTCACCTGGAATGCTTTTCAATTAACAGGTGCCTCGTCAAAAGTTAATTAGTGGACGAGTTTCTTGCCTTCTTAATGCGTCTGAGATTAAACAGTAAACAAACAGAAAATAATAAAAATACAGTAAATAGCCCTATTCCACACCACAACTGTAGTAATTCATATTATGTCATGAACCACTCAATTAAGTAAAGAGAAATGACATTCATCAATACTTTACGACATGAAGTGACAATAAAAATAAAGAAAAAAAAACATTAAATTGAATTAGAAGGTGCGTCCAAACTTTTAACTGGTATTGTAGTTGTAGGTATCTGATTTTATTCCATGAGACGAATTAGCATCTCGAAGTCATTTCTATTTAATCTTGTCATCTTATCATTAGAGAAACAAGGAGTGTAGACTGCAGCAATTTTGCACATACAGTACTGTGCAAAAGTCTGAAGCACTCTATTTTTTTCATCCAAACTTTGTTATAGATTTCTATTTTATGACTTCTACATGGGCGACACGGTGGTGTAGTGGTTAGCACTGTCGCCTCACAGCAAGAAGGTCCGGGTTCGAGCCCCGTGGCCGGCGAGGGCCTTTCTGTGTGGAGTTTGCATGTTCTCCCCGTGTCTGCGTGGGTTTCCTCCGGGTGCTCCGGTTTCCCCCACAGTCCAAAGACATGCAGGTTAGATTAACTGGTGACTCTAAATTGAGTGTAGGTGTGAATGTGAGTGTGAATGGTTGTCTGTGTCTATGTGTCAGCCCTGTGATGACCTGGCGACTTGTCCAGGGTGTACCCCGCCTTTCGCCCGTAGTCAGCTGGGATAGGCTCCAGCTTGCTTGCGACCCTGTAGAACAGGATAAAGCCGCTAGAGATAATGAGATGAGATGAAGATTCACCTTGAGCAAACATTTTTGTTTACCATGAACAAGCTTCTGGCAGAATTCTGGTTGGATATTTCACGACTCTTCATGGTAGCATTGCTAGAGTTCATCTCATCTCATTATCTCTAGCCGCTTTATCCTTCTACAGGGTCGCAGGCAAGCTGGAGCCTATCCCAGCTGACTATGGGCGAAAGGTGGGGTACACCCTGGACAAGTCGCCAGGTCATCACAGGGCTGACACAGAGACACAGACAACCATTCACACTCACATTCACACCTACGGTCAATTTAGAGTCACCAGTTAACCTAACCTGCATGTCTTTGGACTGTGAGGGAAACCGGAGCACCCGGAGGAAACCCACGCGGACACGGGGAGAACATGCAAACTCCGCACAGAAAGGCCCTCGCCGGCCATGGGGCCCGAACCCAGGACCTTCTTGCTGTGAGGCGACAGCGCTAACCACTACACCACCGTGCCGCCCTCTGCTAGAGTTCAATTAATTATTATTTTTTTCTTGACATGGACTCGACCTATAAGCACGGTCCATATATTTTCAACAGGGTTGAAGTCAGGACTTGTTTTAAGCTTAATGTTAGCCTGCTTTCTCCTCCACAACCAGCTCTGATGCATGTTTGGGTTCAGTGTCCTGTTGTAAGTCCCAAGTCATGTTCAACTTTCTGATGGTTTATGCTGAAGAATTCTGAGGTAGTCCTCCTTTTTCATTATTCCGTCCACTTTGTGCAATGAACCAGTTCCACTGGCAGCAAAACAGCCCCAGAGCGTGATGATCCTACCACCACCACCACCAGCTGGTACAGTGTCCCTCTGTACATGGTGGTCATTGTGGCCAAACAACTCAATCTTTGTCTCATCTGACCACACAGCTTTCCTCCAGAAGGCTTTTTCTTTGTCCGTGTGGTCAGCTTCAAACTTTAGTTAAGCTTGAAGGTGTCGGTTTTGGAGCAGGGGGTTATTTCTTGGATAGCAGCCTCTTAGTCCATGGTGATCCTTTCTGTGTGGAGTTTGCATGTTCTCCCCGTGTCTGCGTGGGTTTCCTCTGGGTGCTCCGGTTTCCCCCACAGTCCAAAGACATGCAGGTTAGGTTAACTGGTGACTCTAAATTGAGCGTAGGTGTGAATGTGAGTGTGAATGGTTGTCTGTGTCTATGTGTCAGCCCTGTGATGACCTGGCGACTTGTCCAGGGTGTACCCCGCCTTTCACCCGTAGTCAGCTGGGATAGGCTCCAGCTTGCCTGCAACCCTGTAGAACAGGATAAAGCGGCTAGAGATAATGACATGAGATGAGGTTGTTTTTTCCAGCACAAAATTAAATGTTACAGAAAAAAAAGTTTGTATCTGAGCAGCATATTACACAAGAGAGTACTTTCAGCGTAAAAAAAGAAAACATAATGAAGGCTGCTGGGTTTTGGTGCAAAATGAAGACATGAGTGTGACAGTCAAAGTGTCCAGAAGGACTGTGGCTGGTTCTGTAAGATGCTCAGTAAAACCTACAGCTCATTTCCTTATCAAACTGCACTCACTGGACCTCAGACTACTATTTTTTATTTTTTTTTTAAAGCAAAGGCTCATCTCACACCAAATATTGACTTTGTTTCATTTATTATGGCTTACTTACATGGTTTATAGTATTTTTTAAAAAATGTTGAAACATTTCATTTCATTATTTTTTTAAAGCCATTTTTGGTCTACAGCATTTCTTTACGTGTCTAAAACTTTTGCACTTTCATTACTGTTCATAAAGAACCTCAAAACATTTTCAGTTTCACATTGTCCTGTTTTGCAAACTAAAGGTTCCTCATTATATTACTTTTGGCCTTGATATAGACCAACCATTTGTTTGTTATATATAAAACTATGAGGTTTTTTTTGTATAGTGTGGTTCAGTAATTCTCTTCAAGCATAGAATAATCATTACTTAATGTGTTTTTTAAACTCATGCAACATTTTTACACCTTTAGCACTATCAATATACCAAAATATACAGTTCAGAAATGTTCCCATGTTCTCCTGTGATTCTGACATAGCTAGTGGGATTAAAACATGAGTCTCAAACTGCGTTATCATATTCCCATAAACTCAAGAGCTTGTCATTGACTACGTCAGCTAGTTAGGGCCTTTGGTGAAAAATTTCCAGATACTATGTGATGGGTTCAAGCGGTTGAGCCATCATGATGTCATTAGTCCAGTAACACTTCCCAAAATTAGAGCATTTCTTTTTAAAATGGTGGCTTTTATGACTCAAACACCAACCTGCGTAATCTCTATTAGCCATTCAATCTGACATAACTGTTAAAAAAAAAATTAACTTTTTAAGGAGTACGGAGACACAGAGGTGACACACAAGTTATTACTTTTATATATTGGTCAATATTTTTTAACAAGGTCTGGCCCTGGATTAATATATAGTAAGGTTACAGGTTATGTTTCTTATGAACTATGGAGTTCTTCACTATTAGCTACGATTGTATTTAAAAAGGAGTGAGATACAGAAATGAATCAGATTAGACATTGTAATGACAGGAACCTAAGCATGGAGATGATATTACACTTACACTTCACTACAATCTTAGAATAATGCATAAAGACGCTGGAGTCAGTGGTGTTCATGACATCAATATACCATTAATAAACATCACTAGAGGAAGTTTACGCAGTTCATGGCTTTTACTTTGGTAGTTCCTGGCTACAATATCATACTTCATGGCTACATCTTGTGAAAAACTAACCAGAATGTCAAGGATGTAGGAGCTCATCTGGCCTGCCATCAAAACAACCATGATGACCAAAACATCCAACAGAACTGAAGTGTGACGATGTGAGAGAGGACCAACCTCCACGACAAAGTGTTTATAACAGTAAAATCAACAAAAGGACTAAATTTTGTTCCCCAGGGGAAGATCGACCCAAAACAGAGAGGAGATACAATTCTAGTCAGAAGAAAATGTGCTAAGTTGACCTAATTCCTAATGTGTTAGCAAAAAATTGACCAAGTGTTGTGCAGAAGGTCTAGCTCTTTCAAACAAAACAATCAGAACTGAAATCCATTGAGAACTGAGGGAGGAGATAATGACTTAGCTGAAAATAAACAAAGTTGTAAATAAATTGTTTACAACAAGAACATCAACAAACAAACGACCAAATTTTGTTCCTCATGGGAAGATCTGCCCAAAACATTGATCACAACTGAAATTGGGTGAGAAATATGAGACAAGATATAATTCTAATGAGAAGTCCCAAAAACTCGTTAAGTTGACCTAATTAGCAGTTCGTTAGCAAAAATTTGATAAAACAATGACCAAATGTTGTTCAGAACGTCTAGTTCTTTCAAATAAAACAATCAGAACTGAAATCCATTGAGAACTAAGGAAGGAGATATGATCTCATCTCATCTCATTATCTCTAGCCGCTTTATCCTGTTCTACAGGGTCGCAGGCGAGCTGGAGCCTATCCCAGCTGACTACGGGCGAAAGGCGGGGTACACCCTGGACAAGTCGCCAGGTCATCACAGGGCTGACACATAGACACAGACAACCATTCACACTCACATTCACACCTACGCTCAATTTAGAGTCACCAGTTAACCTAACCTGCATGTCTTTGGACTGTGGGGGAAACCGGAGCACCCGGAGGAAACCCACGGGGAGAACATGCAAACTCTGCACAGAAAGGCCCTCGTCGGCCACCGGGCTCAAACCCGGACCTTCTTGCTGTGAGGCGACAGCGCTAACCACTACACCACCGTGCCACTGGAGATATGATTTAGCTGAAAATAATCAAAGTGTAAACAAATTGTTTACAATGGGAAAATCAACAAACCAACAACCAAGTTTCATTCTTCAAGGGAAGATCTACCCAAAACATCGATCAGAACTGAAATCGGATGAGAATTTAGGGAGGAGATACAATTCTAGAGAGAGGCCTGGAAAATTCGTTAATTTGGCCTAATTAGTCACTCATTAGCATAAAATATGACAAAACAATGACCAAGTTTTGTGCAGAGTGATGAGTTCTTTCAAACAAAACAATTGGAACGGAAATCAGTGGAGAACTGATGGAGGAGATACAATTTTAACTGAATTGTGGACGACAGACAGACGACGGATGCCACGCCATGGCGAGAGCTCATCGGCCTTACCCAGTCATTCCTTGGTCTCTGATTCCCGTCTTTACTTGATGATCCATTTAAGAGGAAGGAGCGTTTATCGGCAGGGTGCTAATATTTTCCAAGTAATTGATTTATACATCTTAACACTACTTTGATTTCTTTACACGTGTCTACTGATTTGTGGCCTGATTGCTTGTTCAGGGTTATTTTTAGTAAAAAGGTTTTTAAAAAGTCTCACTTCTGGCAGGTATGATGGTAAGATTGCGTAAGAAAAGGTTCAATATACGAATCCTGCTGGACGTTGGACAAGTGTTTTTGACACATCAGTGGCACGAGGTTTCATGAAATGAATTCCACTTACACCTAGATCTGATATAATACCAAAGAAAAGGTGTGCGTGCATGTGCATGCATACGTGCGTGTGTGTATGTGTGTGTGTGTGTGTGTGTGAGAGATCATAACTGACTTGATCTAACCTGCCTGGTTTTTTTTTCTTATTCTTTTCCTCCAGATCTCATGGAAAAATAAGCCAGTAAAAAAAAAAAAAAAATCATACAAGAAGAAAAACAGACTTCCTCATCTTATATTTGTTTTATAATTATCTCATAATGAGAAATATTATATGCACACACCCTGGCCATTTTATTAGGCACACCTGTACGCATTTTCATTTAACCGGCCAATCGTGTTTCAGCAGTATAATGTACAAACTCATGCAGATACAAGTCAAGCGCCTCGGTTAATGTTCATAGCACATCAAATAGCAGAATGAGGAAAAACGTGATCTTGGTGACTTTTACCATAGTAGAGCTGTTGGTGGCAGACAGGTTGTTGGTGCCAGATTTTCACACAGAAGAGTCACTAGGTGTTAGGGTTTACGCTGTCTGCTCCGAAGGAGGTCGACTTGACAAAGTATGATCTAGGAATGTAGACCTCTGCCGCCTAAGAGAGTTTACCTCATGGCTGTCCGGGAGCAAACAGTCACTGACACAGACACAGCTGCTCGGAGATGTTTCTCACTTTACTGCAGGACAAACATGAGTATATATTCATATTCAAGAGTGTGTTGTAGCTCTGTGATTGGATGATGATGATGATGATGATGATGATGATGTGATTGATGAAGCTAAGCTTTCTAAGTATAACGTAAATGGGTGATGAAGCATTACATCACTGATTTAGACTACACTACTGTATGAAAGAAGAGAGAGACATTATGTACCATTACATCACCTGTCAGGATCATAGTCTTATGAAATGAAGAAAGACAACATAATACTGGTCAACATAACCTTCATTAAGCAGAGAGCAGAATGTGCAAGCAAAGATAAAGCTCAAGGATTTAACTAACCAAAACAAGTAGCAATCAAACCAGCCTGCACCAGGTTCAAGAACAAGTAGCAATCAGACCAGCCTGTACCAGGTTCAAGAACAACTAGCAATCAGACCAGCCTCTACCAGGTTCAAGAACAACTAGCAATCAGACCAGCCTCTACCAGGTTCAAGAACAAGTAGCAATCAGACCAGCCTCTACCAGGTTCAAGAACAAGTAGCAATCAGACCAGCCTGTACCAGTTTCAAGAACAAGTAGCAATCGGACCAGCCTGTACCAGTCTCAAGAACAAGTAGCAATCAGACCAGCCTCTACCAGGTTCAAGAACAAGTAGCAATCAGACCAGCCTGTACCAGTTTCAAGAACAAGTAGCAATCAGACCAGCCTCTACCAGTTTCAAGAACAAGTACCAATCAGACCAGCCTGTACCAGGTTCAAGAACAAGTAGCAATCAGACCAGCCTCTACCAGGTTCAAGAACAAGTAGCAATCAGACCAGCCTCTACCAATTTCAAGAAAAAGTAGCAATCAGACCAGCCTGTACCAGGTTCAAGAACAACTAGCAATCAGACCAGCCTGTACCAGGTTCAAGAACAAGTAGCAATCAGACCAGCTTGTACCAGGTTCAAGAACAAGTAGCATTCAGACCAGCCTGTACCAGGTTCAAGAACAAGTAGCAATCAGACCAGCCTGTACCAGGTTCAAGCATGCCAGATAAATAATTTTATCACTTGGGTTTACCCAGAATGGTGCAAAAAACAAAAAACATCCAGTGATCCGCAGTTCTGTGATCATCAGAAGATAATAGCCAGGCTGGTTCGAGCTGGCAAGAACTCTGCAGTAACTCAAATAACCACTCTTTACAACCATGGTGAACAGAAAAGCATCTCAGATCTCACAACATGTTGAACCTTGAAACGGATTCACTACAACAGCCTCTGGTTCCAGTCCTGTCGAATCTGAGGCTACACGTGGGCACAGACTGACTGAAACTAGACAGAAAATCATTGCCTGGTCTCCTCATATATGACTATATTCAAGATATTTTCACTTGATGGGATATTTTTAAGACTTAAAACAGGCAGGAGTGGCGAAATGTGTGACAAGATTTTAAAAAAAAACATTCACAAACATCACTGGACTAATTATAGAGTTATAAATATACTAATTACACACTTGGTCGAGAGATAGTCTCAGTGCTTTGAATTTCTTTCTGCCACTTCAAGACACAATGCGCTTCCTTCGAATTTCCTGTCAGTGTTAATGACAATCTGGCAGTAAATCAGGCTAAATAGGAAACTTTTTTTAAATACAGACGAGTAAGAAACCTGGCAATCAGGTTAGTGTTGACTCACCAGACCAGACAGGGATATTTTTATGGAATTTCTAAAGATACACTATGAAAGGAAAGGTGCTTCATGATGATGTCATTGTCTGTACGCACCACTTCTGTCTAACAAAACCATTATATCAGTCCAAACATGGTGCTGAACTCAGCATGATATTTCCCACATCCTGTGTGTCACTTGCCACGTATTTCATTAGAAACGGCTCTTTAAATGGGACAATACAATGTACATATCTTGTCTTTAAGGTCAAAGATCCAGTAAGTACCTTAAAAAAAACAAAAATCCATCCTGAATGACTTGCGCATTAAATTCTACAATTATCACGTGTTTTTCAGAGAAACCTGAGATGTTGATCTGTTTTCACTTTGGTTAACAGTTTCTGACTTCACACGGCTTTCCTGATATTGTTGTAGTGGGATTTAGCCTTCTCTTTATGTCTATCCAAAGAGACTGATGCAGCAGCGCTTTAGTCCTTTAGTTTGTCCAGCTGTTCCATCTGTACGCCCTACTCACATCTTTAACTTTCATACTAATGCAGTACCACCAACACTACCATCACACGTCATCTAGTAGCTCGCTAACGAGCCGGGCTGGGCCGAGCCGAGTCTCTGCCATAACTCAGCACAATTGCATTGTAGAGCCGAATTACATTCTGCAACTTTGAGTTCAACATTTGCTGGCTCTATTACTTTTGCACTGCATTTCTCATTAATAGGAAAGTGAACGTCTCTGGAAAACGGTGATCTTTTTTTTTTTTCGTGAACAAATCCCTTATGTTTCCAATCTGTGAAATTGCTTCTTCTATTAAACAATGATGTACTAACTGCGATAGCAATATCTTCTTGTGACATCAGACAACCGCTGGATTCTCACAGGAAGAACGGAAATACAGAGCCATCCAAAAAAATTAGTACGAGAATCATTAAACACATCGCAAATAATTACATCCAAACAACCGAGGGGAACCGTCAGGGCCTTCCAGACGTTCAGAGAAGGCCCAAACAGATCAGTGTTTCAAATGTTATATTTAATTTCTCTCATAATTTCATTATAATTATTTTCTTCTAATTCTAATTTGGCCTCATTTTCTATAAAATGTGCTTCAGAAATGAAAGGGTTACTGTCCTGAAAACATAAAAATCAAGTTATCCAGTGAGATATTTTGTTTGTTGTCTCTGGGCTGGGAAGAGTTTAGAGTTGCTCACTCATTGGTTCGGACTTCATTGCCGGGACAGAAGGCCATGGCAGTGTATGTTTATGTAGGAAGTGACAGATGACTGATTAACCAATCAGATTTTGATTTATAGTGGGAGGGACCAAAAATGTCATCACGGTGGTGTAGTGGTTAGCACCGTCACCTCACAGCAAGAAGGTCCGGGTTCAAGCCCAGCTGCCGACAAGGGCCTTTCTGTGCGGAGTTTGCATGTTCTCCCCGTGTCCGCGTGGGTTTCCTCCGGGTGCTCTGGTTTCCCCCACAGTCCAAAGACATGCAGGTTAGGTTAACTGGTGACTCTAAATTGATCGTAGGTGTGAATGTGAGTGTGAATGGTTGTTTGTCTCTGTATCAGCCCTGTGATGACCTGGTGACTTGTCCAGCGTGTACCCCGCCTTTCGCCCGTAGTCAGCTGGGATAGGCTCCAGCTTGCCTGCGACCCTGCACAGGATAAGTGGCTACAGATAATGAATGGATGGATGGAAATTCATAAATAATTAAAATAAAACTTTTACAAAGCTAACTTATATTGAAAATACAATCTGTAAAAAAAAAAAAACTAGACTTAAAACGTTCAGTGTTAACATGTGGAAGTAGACTTCCCGGATTTCTAAGGCGTTCATATTAAACACAGTTCCTTGTGCCTTAGAAATCTGGGAAGTCATCCATCCATCCATTATCCATAACCGCTTATCCTGTGCAGGGTTGTAGGCAAGCTGGAGCCTATCCCAGCTGACTACAGGCGAAAGGCGGGGTACACCCTGGACAAGTCGCCAGATCATCACAGGGCCGATACATAGACACAAACAACCATTCACACTCACATTCACACCTACGGTCAATTTAGAGTCACCAGTTAACCTAACCTGCATGTCTTTGGACTGTGGGGGAAACCGGAGCACCCGGAGGAAACCCACGCAGACACAGGGAGAACATGCAAACTCCACACAGAAAGGCCCTCGCCGGCCACGGGGCTCGAACCCGGACCTTCTTGTTGTGAGGCAACAGTGCTAACCACTACACCACCGTGCTGCCCTATTTATGCATTTATTATTACTTATTATTGTTTTATATTTAATTTTGGGGGGCGCCATGGTGGTGTAGTGGTTAGTGCTGTCACCTCACAGCAAGAAGGTCCGGGTTCGAGCCCCGTGGCCGGCGAGGGCCTTTCTGTGCAGAGTTTGCATGTTCTCCCCGTGTCCGCGTGGGTTTCCTCCGGGTGCTCCGGTTTCCCCCACAGTCCAAAGACATGCAGGTTAGGTTAACTGGTGACTCTAAATTGACCGTAGGTGTGAATGTGAGTGTGAATGGTTGTCTGTGTCTATGTGTCAGCCCTGTGATGACCTGGCGACTTGTCCAGGGTGTACCCCACCTTTCGCCCGTAGTCAGCTGGGATAGGCTCCAGCTTGCCTGCGACCCTGTAGAACAGGATAAAGCGGCTAGAGATAATGAGATGAGATGAGACAACCCGACCCAGGATCCATAGAAATGTTTGCCATGTTCAGTCCATCTACAGTGAGTTCAAATCCCAAAGGATTTTGTATTCACTATCTATATGTGCTTACTACGTAGAGTATAACGGACTTGAGCTGTAGTACCAATACATTCATTGTTTCTACATAAACAATTTTAAAAAATTCTCATTTGTTTTTATTTTATATTTTTATTGAAATAGAGGATATATAAAGAAATATGTGGAAAAAAATGGGCCATTAATTATGTAAATTTAGCCACAAACTTTAGGAGTTACAATAATAATAATAATAATAATAATAATAATAATTCATACTGCATTAACAATGAAATAAGGTGGTTCTGATAACCTTAATGGCAGTTTCCTACCACTAGTTTACATCTTTAAACACACCATGAACATGTTATGTACAGAAAGTCGAATACGGATCATCACTTTATCGACGTCTGTTGTGGTGATGGTTTTGAGTGTAGTCTGTATTCTCCACAGGTTCTGACCTCAGTGAACATGGTGCGCTAATCATCAGACTGGGCAGGGAGGTGAGTGGCGCCTCCTGCTGGTGGGGATGAAGCGGAGTTGTAAAAACAGTCTGTTCTGGCACGGGTTGGGGCAGTTCCTCTGGCAGGTCCATTGGGATCTCGTGCTCCTGCTGCTGCAAGTGCTTGATGATCTCCGTGGACAGGTAGTGAGGGTCACCGTCAGCTCGTTGGTCTGAATTTAAAAATAAATAAACAATTTGAGTTAATGAAAATGCTTACAAGGAATTATTAGCTTGTAAGAAAATGTTTGTAGAACGTTTTACCTAAAAGTGCAGTGACCTGCGAAAACCTTTCATGTGAAAAGTTCTAGCATTTTAAAAATCACCAAAAGTGAAAAGCACTTGCAAGATATTTAAATCGTGTTTAAAGATTTCATTCTAATTCCACTGAACGATGTAGTGCCTAATCTCATCTACTTACAGGAAAACAACATTACTGCCACATTTTAAAGGTGACATATTATACCCCTTTTCCACAAGTTGACACAATTCCTTGAGGTCTTAAAGGAGAACTGAAGTCATTTTTAAACTTGCTTTATTTCTTAATTAACGTGTTATGCAATTACGTTTTCGGTTTTAGTAACCTTATATCGTGACTCGTATTGGCAACTAATTGCAATTAAATATTATACTTATCGGCCTATTCGGTTTTTAGCCGTGTTGAATTTAGTTCGTTTGGTCCACGGCAGGCGTCGCTTATCTGCGTGATCTTCACGAGACTTGTGCGAGACTTCGAAACGTGAAGCGTCAGCCAGGTGTCAGTGCCGCCATTTTGAAAACTGTTTTCCAAACGAAGTATTGCACAAAAACGAGTTTAAATGACGATTGCTGCCTACTTTTTTCAAACTTTCCTGATTGCTAACAAAACAAACAAAACTTCCGGCTTGATTATATCAGCATTCGAAAGAGGGCGCGCGCGTCTTTTGACAACGTTGGCAGATGTCGGTCACTTTGATTTCTGCTGTATGTTTTACTTCCGTCCTACGATGTCTCGCACAGGTCTCAACGAATCTCGTTTACGGCCATCCCTTTGACATATGGACTGATATATTACAGAGCATATTTCAAACACTCATAACTTGCTATAGCAGCGACAAAATAGTGATCAAAAATGCTTTCCGATATTTAATAAAATGAGAGCAATAGAACTTTGATAATAAAAAATTTGCCTTCAGTCCTCCTTTAATTAAATGTCTGTGACATGCTTCGATCAAAATACCACAAGGATAAAACACCACAGCTCCCTGTCGAAACAGCCCTGATCAAAACAGCTGATTTCACTGAGTGCCTGTTTTTTTAAATAAGTCACTGTTCAGCCCACCCCCTCTTCTGCTCAAGCCATGACTGGAGATACTCAGATGAGGGGGCGGGATCATTCTAATGAGCTCCACTTGTGACATAGAAAGAGGAGCAGAATCTGAACGGCTTGCTGTTTACTGAAATAGGCAGAAAAAAAGAGAAAAGACTGGATAGTCTTATTTCAGTGTTTGTGGGTTGGTAGGCTCCAGATACCCAAATGTATATGTGCTGTGAGGTGCTAATGCTAACCACTGCACCACTGTGCCTGTTAGAACTTCCACCAACTTTCTTGGAGGAGGTTATGTTTTTGCCTCTGTTTGTTTGTTTGTTCCTAACATACTTCAAAAAGTAATGAACAGACTTTGATGACATTTTGAGGAAAGGTGGGCCATGGGCAAAGGAACAATTGATTCGATTTTGATCCAGATCGAGATATGTTTGTAGATCCAAGATTTGTTTGTCTTTTCCCAATGTAACTCAAAAAGTAGTGAACGGATTTTGATGAAATTTGGTGTCCAGCTTTAGTATTATCCTCAGTTCAAGTCACTTGATTTTATTGTTGATAATATGTAGCTTGGTGGAAGTATGCACTCTATCAAGTGCCCTTCTAGTTATTGTCCTTAAATTAAACTTTTAAACTTTGCTGTTGGGTAGCACGGTGGTGTAGTGGTTAGCACTGTTGCCTCACAGCAAGAAGGTCCTGGGTTCGAGCCCAGCAGCCGACGAGGGCCTTTCTGTGTGGAGTTTGCATGTTCTCCCCGTGTCTGCGTGGTTTTCCTCCGGGCACGGGCGCAGATAGAGGGGGGAATTCGTCCCACCCAGATTTAAATTCACCTCGTTCGGTCCCCCCCACTTATAGGGAGGAAAAAAACGTCTATGCTGTCTTTCTTTGCATAAGGCAAACCTCACGGAAAAATCAAAAGACTAATTACCATTCGGTTTATTGAGGTGCACAGCAGTACATACATAGTTGCAACTGCGCAGACTGCACAGGTTGCGAGCTCGAGCTTGGTTGCTATGGTTACCCACAAGTTTGACAGGCATATCGGGGACAGCGCCTCCTAGTTCAGGACCCCAACACGGCATGATGAAGGGTGCCAAAAGGCAAAAAACGATTGCATCGTTTTAAAAAAAAACGACTGTAAGTAAACTGTGCCTTACTTTATCATATCACCTTGCAATTTTTTGATAGTCTGTTCAAAGTAATGTCATAGTGAAAGTAAAATCGTACGGAGTAGAGATGCCTTTCTGGTAGCCTCCTTCTTTCGGTGGTAGCCTGTAGATACAGTGCTCAGAAGGCAGTTTTAATGTTTAATCTGGCGTTCCCTGCCATAATTTCAGCGAGCATATTGTTTCATAAGGAAACTTTGCGAAGAGTTGTTGACTGACTGCCGCTCACGCAACACACAGGCATAGTTAGAAAGCCAGGATGCACTGGTTTACACTTTACACACACACACGTAGCCCAGCCTCTCGCTATGTTTAACAGTTGGAACTTAGCGGTTTTAAAACTAGTTTTGCAGTTTTGCAGTTTCTGTGCGTGATGATAATGTGTAAACTTTGGATTTCCATAGGCTATGTTAAAATGTTATCATTGTCGGGGGGCGCTGTTGAGCAGGATATGGAGTAAGACACGCTTTGGGAAGCTCTGCCAAAATCTAAGTTTAAAATTGTATTTGAAGCGCTTTATACTTCTCATATTGGTCGACTGAAGTCACGTACATGTGGCCAGTGAGCTGATCTGTATTTTATGTCAATGGCGAGGAACCTACGACAATATTCTTACACTCCTGGGCGGAAAACGGCTAATAGCAAACAAGCTAGCATGGAAGATCTCAAGACCGAAGTTCTTGCCTCTCTTAAAGATGACATCTCAACACTAATCAGGTCAGAACTAAAGGACATTCTTACTGGCGAATTCAGCGCGGTAAAAAGTGAAATTCAGGCTGTTAAGACTGAGGTCGTGAACAGTGTTTCTCGACTGCGCACCGACCTAGAAACGGTGACTACCAAAATGGCTGACATGGAGCACAGTCTGACAACGTGCTCAGACGATGTTACAACTCTACAAGCTACAGTCGAACAACTTCAGGCAAATGTGTTGGACTTGCAACAAAAATGCATGGACATGGAAGGCAGAATGAGGAGATCAAACATCCGAATACTAAACGTCCCAGAGGAGGCTGGAACGGGCGACCCGTCATTCGTCACACAGCTACTGAAGGAGGCATTCGATTTGGATAAAGACGTGTTGGTTGACAGATCGCATCGACTCGGAAGGGCTTCGTCATCAAAGAAATCTAAACCTACGCGAGAGAATAGCCCTACTGCAAGCCAGGAGAAGCCCCGGGCCATAATCGCAAAGCTCCATTATTATCAGGATTGTGTGGACATACTTCGCCGAGCAAAGGAAAGAGGTGATGGCTTGCGCTATGGAGGAGTGTCTATTTCCATCTTTCCGGATTATCCTCCAGCCGTCGCGCGAGCAAGATCTGCGTTCAACGAGGTAAAACAGCTGCTGAGAGGCCGCGAGGATGCCCGCTACGGAGTGAAGTTCCCTGCCAAGTTATGCATCACTTTCAAAGGCACCAAGAAAGAATTTTTGGACCCGAGAAAAGCGATGTCGTATGTGAAATCGACAATACTTGTGGAAGACAGGCTTGTATCGTCAGAGTAAACGTTGTAATCATGATGACATGTCCGAAAGGTAGGCTAAAATCTATTTAGAAATTGAAAGTGATCGCGAGTGAGAGAGAATTACTATAATCAATAGAACCACTGATGTTTGGACTGGCTTGATACAATGGACAGTCGACTTAACGTATTGGAAGCGCTTTTCATTACTGCTTAATTGGCAGAGCCCCCTGCTCGAGTTTGAGTTCCCCCATCACAAGCACATAGTCTATGTGTGGATTCCATTGTAAAGGGTTTAGTGTTCACCTCATTCTAGGTGACAAGGGAAGGGACTTAATCGCACCTGATAATCTTTTTTGTATGGTTTTAATGCTTATTTTTCTCACCTTTTTTTTTTTTTTGGAGGAGGACCTTTTTTTTTTTTTTTTTTGCACCAATATCTGGATACATTAATATGCTTTTATATAATGATAAATGGCTAACACACTGTTGAGAGGTAATACAGGATGCCCAGTTAACTTTGTTTCCTGGAATGTGAAATCTTTAAATCACCCTGTTAAACGCAAGAAAGTTCTGTCGCATCTCAGCCAGCTTAATGCTGGACTGGCCTTTCTCCAAGAAACACATTTACGTCAATGTGATCATAGTAAACTAAGAGGCACCTGGATAGGTCAACTCTATCATTCCAATTTCAACAGTAAGTCAAGAGGCACAGCTATTTTGATAAATAAGAATGTTCCATTTGTAATGTCAAAAGTGGAGGCAGATAACTATGGAAGGTATGTTATAGTTACAGGAAGATTATATGAAACCCCAGTTGTCCTAGCTAACATATACGCCCCCAACTGGGATGACGAGTCATTTTTTTCATCCTTTTTTTCTCGCTTGCCAGATATAAACTCTCACTACCTTATTTTGGCAGGTGATCTGAACTGTGCCTTCTCCCATTTAGACCGTAGCTCAACTAGAATGGTCCCTCAAACTAGAGCAAGCCAAACCATTGATTTATTTCTTCAGACTTATGGGATTACAGATGTATGGCGCTTTCAGAATCCTAACTCTAGATGTTACTCTTTTTTCTCCCATGTTCATAAAACCTTTTCCCGCATAGATTATTTCCTAATGGACAACCGCCTTCTCCCCATAGTGAGTAAGTGTGAATATCAAGCAATTATTATATCTGATCATGCCCCATTATTGATGACATTGGATATACCAACCTCACAAGATGTTTATAGACCATGGCGATTAAATAATTTATGGCTCAGTGATCAATGCTTTGTTGATTTTATCTCATCTGAAATATCATCATTTATGGAAAATAATAAAACACCAGGTATGTCATCATCAACAATATGGGAGTCTATGAAGGCATATCTAAGGGGACAAATTATATCTTATTGTGCCCAAAAGAAAAAGGGTGAAACAGCATATCTTAAGAAATTAACTGAGGATATTTTGCATGTCGATAGGTTACTTGCTCAGGCACCATCCCCAGACTTATATAAACACAGGCTCATGTTACAGACAGAATTCAATCTTTTATCATCTAAATATATTACCAACCTTCTCAATAAATCACATCATAAAATTTATGAACACGGTGAAAAAATAGGTACAATTCTTGCACACCAGCTGCGCCAAAGGTCTGCAGCCCAAAGTATAACTGAAATAAGTGATGAGACAGGCAATAAGCATATCAACCACCTTGAAATTAACCAGACTTTCCATAGGTTCTATTCTAGGCTGTACAGTTCTGAATCACATCAGGATAAAAATCTGTTTCAATCCTTTTTTCACAATTTAGATATTCCTTCAGTACAGAAGCAAGTTGCCTCTGAACTTGATGAGCCATTCACTGAGGAAGAATTTTGCTTTGCTGTGAAAACTATGCAAAATGGCAAATGCCCGGGGCCAGATGGATTTCCTAGTGAATTTTTAAAAAAGTTTTCTAAAGAGCTAGCACCTCTTCTACTCTCTGTGTTTGAAGAGTCATTCACAGCTGGGTCACTGCCCCCAACAATGCGTCAAGCTGTTATATCACTTATTCCTAAGAAGGACAAAGATCCCTTAATATGTGGCTCTTACCGCCCAATTTCTCTTTTAAATGTTGACAATAAAATACTTGCCAAAATGTTAGCCTTGCGATTGGAAAGAATACTTCCATCACTGATATCAGAGGATCAGACAGGATTCATTAAAAATAGACAATTATCATCTAATGTACGTAGATTGCTTAATATTCTTTACAACTCCTCACCATCCAAAAGCAAAGAAGTTTTGATATCACTAGACGCCGAAAAGGCCTTTGATCGAGTAGAGATGGACTATCTTTTCTTTATTTTAGAACGTTTCGGGTTTGGACCACAATTTATACAGTGGATTAAGGTATTGTATTTCCTACCTATGGCAGCTGTTCGAACTAATAATAACCTCTCACCTTTCTTCAATTTACAACGTGGCACTAGACAAGGCTGCCCCTTGTCGCCCCTACTATTTGCTTTAACTATTGAGCCACTGGCAATTGCACTGCGTAGCAATACTGACATCAAAGGAGTGTTGAGAGGCGGATTAGAGCACAAGGTTTCACTATATGCCGATGATATGCTCATATATATGTCAGATCCTGAGGAAAGTCTACCTAAGATGCTGGAGGTGCTACATTCATTTGGTAGGATTTCAGGATACAAGGTTAACATGCAAAAAAGTGAACTTATGCCTATTGACCCCTCCTATCAGCTTACTACAAACCAATCATTTTCTATCAAGATATGCACACATAAATTTAGGTATTTAGGAATTTGGATAACACGTAGGTTTAAAGATTTATATGAAGCTAATTTTGCCCCACTTTTAAAAAGTCTAAAGACAGACTTAAGCCGCTGGAACCTCCTCCCGCTATCCCTAGGGGGAAGAATCAACATTGTCAAAATGAATATCATGCCTCGTTTTTTGTTTGTCTTCCAATGCCTCCCCATTTTCTTAACTAAATCTTTTTTTGGAAATATAAACAAACTTATATCTGGCTTTATTTGGAATGGGAAAAATCCACGTATACGTAAAGAAGTACTGCAACGACACAAACAACATGGTGGGTTCTCCTTGCCCAACTTTCAATATTACTATTGGGCAACTAATATTAAAAACATACTTTTTTGGATCCACTCTGCTACTTATGAAAACTGCCCCAGCTGGTTGCAGCTAGAAATAGCATCTTGCAAACAGGTCTCATTACATGCAATAGCCTGCTCCAAAATTCCCCTTGCAGAGCCCATGTCCAAATTCTGCAGCAATCCCATTGTGAAACACACTTTTAAAATATGGGCACAATTTAGACGGGCCTTCTCTTTATTTGACATGTCTAAGAATGCCCCTTTGGTTGGAAACAATATGTTTACCCCATCTATAAATGATAATGCCTTTAAGGTCTGGTCTGAGAGGGGACTGAAGACAATCAAAGATCTCTATGTTGGTGGGGTGTTTGGATCCTTTGAATATTTCCAAACACAAAACCGCATTCCTAGCACACACTTCTACAGGTATCTGCAGCTCCGTAGCTTTGTTTCTACACACTTTCCATCTTTCCCATCACCACAGACAGATTCTCTTTTAGATACATTAATCAAAATCCTTCCTCAATTTAAAGAAACAATAGGAACAGTTTATGGTGTACTTAATACAAGCAACTTAGAACAATTAACAGTGTTAAAAAGCAAATGGGAGGAGGAACTGGATACAAATATATCTGACACACAATGGCAATCCGCTCTCAAAAATATACATTCATCGTCAATTTGCCTCAAGCATGCTGTTATTCAATTTAAAGTCTTCC
Organism: Neoarius graeffei; assembly: GCF_027579695.1. NCBI lineage: Eukaryota > Metazoa > Chordata > Actinopteri > Siluriformes > Ariidae > Neoarius > Neoarius graeffei. Next base: position 98,820,303 of record NC_083570.1, read on the forward strand.
ACCGGTTACATTGGTCCAAGACAAGGTTGGCTAGGATTATGCCTAATATTGATCCAACATGTGACAGATGTAAAGTTGAACCTGCTACACTCGTACACATGTTCTGGAGTTGTCCAAAATTATTTGAGTTTTGGAATTCAATCTTTGTGTTTTTGTCTAAAGCTCTGAATGTGGATATTGAACCCTCTCCATTGGTTAGTATTTTTGGAGTAGCACCTGAAGAACTAAGCGGCATAGGCGACTATGGTAAAATTGTTATAGCATTTACAACACTAATTGCCAGACGTATTATATTAATGAAGTGGAAAGACAAATCGCCCCCTACATTTAAGCATTGGATTAATGATGTAATGCAATATCTGACACTTGAAGATATCCGATTTCATATCCAGGGTAACAGTCTCAAATTCTGCTATATTTGGCAGCCTGTCCTCACTTTAGTGGGAAAGCTTGATTCTAATGACATTGTTATGTAGTAAATTCTATGGAAGTCCTCCTCCTCCTTCCTTCTTTATTTGTGTATTTTATTTATTTATTTATTTATTTATTTTTCATTATTGTTATCATTTTATTATTATTATTATTATTATTTTTATTTTTTTTATTTTTTTTATTTTATCTATTATTATTATTATTTATGTCATATTGTTTTTTCTTGTTGTTGTTAATTACTTTGAATTGGGGTGCGACGGGGTTGGGAGGGTTGAATGTTAATGTTTGTTCTGTACTTAACACAAAAATAAAAAAGACTTGAGATTAAAAAAAAAAATGTTATCATTGTCCTGGCCTGCAGGTAGTTCCTGGTGATGGCAGTGAGGGAGGTGAAATAACATGTATACACTACCGTTCAAAAGTTTGGGGTCACCCAGACAATTTTGTGTTTTCCATGAAAAGTCACACTTTTATTTATTTACCACCATAAGTTGTAAAATGAATAGAAAATATAGTCAAGACATTTTTCTGGCCATTTTGAGCATTTAATCGACCCCACAAATGTGATGCTCCAGAAACTCAATCTGCTCAAAGGAAGGTCAGTTTTATAGCTTCTCTAAAGAGCTCAACTGTTTTCAGCTGCGCTAACATGATTGTACAAGGGTTTTCTAATCATCCATTAGCCTTCTGAGGCAATGAGCAAACACATTGTACCATTAGAACACTGGAGTGAGAGTTGCTGGAAATGGGCCTCTATACACCTATGGAGATATTGCACCAAAAACCAGACATTTGCAGCTAGAATAGTCATTTACCACATTAGCAATGAAATAGAGTGGATTTCTGATTAGTTTAAAGTGATCTTCATTGAAAAGAACAGTGCTTTTCTTTCAAAAATAAGGACATTTCAAAGTGACCCAAAACTTTTGAACGGTAGTGTGTGTGTGTATATATATATATATATATATATATATATATATATATACACACACACACACACACACACACATACATACATACATATATATATACACAAAATGGAATCATTTGCTGACAGCTCAGTCCCCCCCAGTTCAAAAATCCTATCTGCGCCCCTGCCTCCAGGTGCTCCGGTTTCCCCCACAGTCCAAAGACATACAGGTTTGGCTAATTGGTGGCTCTAAATTGACCGTAGGTGTGAGTGTGAATGGTTGTTTTTCTATGTGTCAGCCCTGTGATGACCTGGCGACTTGTCCAGGGTGTACCCCGCCTCTCGCCCACAGTCAGCTGGGATAGGCTCCAGCCCACCTGCGACCCTGTAGAACAGGATAAGCGGCTACAGATTAGAGCCCTACACTCCCGCGGGAGTCCCGGGGGACTCGCCGCAAAGCAGTGTGGCGCGGGACAAATTTTGAAAGCTCATTGCGGGCGTGGGCGGGACCGGAAGTGCACATATGTGGCGCGAGTGGGAGCGGTGATAAGCTGCAGTCCCGCTAACTAAAAACGTGCTTGAAATAAAATTTATAAATTATTAATTTATGTCTATCATATATAATTTGTGCTGGATATTTTATTTGGCATTAATAAAAACATTTTAGGATGCCTAAATTTGCAGAGAATGTCAGATTGAGTGAGAAATAGCATCTTAAACTTGCTATTGATCACTCTAATGACTCGCAGTTCACACCCAGCTAGCAAGAGAACTATGAGTGAATTGATTTACTTGTTGCCTTAGTTTACAACTTTAATCAGAGAGACAGGTTACACAGTGACGGTAGGCTTGACTCAATGCTATCCCAGAAATCCTTCCTGTAATATGCAAATTTGGCTGTCCAATCAGAGGCGGCCAAATTTGCATATTACGGGAAGGATTTCTGGGATAGCATCGAGTCAAGCCTACCGTCACTGTGTAACCTGTCTCTCTGATTAAAGTTGTAGACTAACGCAAGCAGTAAATCAATTCACTTCTTTTACTAGCTGTGCTTTGCAATAAAAAAAAATATAAAAAAAACATTGGTACAAAGCAAGCCCATTCACTTTTTTATGCTGATCAGAGAATTACAGTGGTTTCTCATATGATAAAAATGTGTGATTTGCAATTAAATATTTTAATCGTTTGACAGCACTAGTTATTATTATTAGAGATACTACATGCTGAATTCAGAAACAAGGTAAACAATAACAAACGTGAGCTGTAGATATTTATGCTCAAATCCACTCAAAGTAGGGGGCGGGGCACCATCACGCTGTGTCAAGACAAGAGTTTTCCTGAGAAATAACGCGAACGTCTGCATCATGCGGGATTTGCGGGTGGGGGCGGGACTGAAAATCATAATTTTTTTGTGGGCGCGGGTGGGGGCAGGACTGAAAATCATAATTTTTTTGTGGGCGCGGGCGGGAGCAAGACTGAAAATCATAATTCTTTGCGGGCGCGGGCAGGAGTGGGACTACACAATGCGGGCGCGGGCGGGAGCGGGACTGAAAAATCCGACCCGCGCAGACCTCTACTACAGATAATGAATGGATGGATAGATGGAACTTTGCTGTGGTCTGTACAGAGTGTGTGAGTGCTCTTCTCGGTTTTGATGATGATGATGTGACTGTGCAGAAGCACCACAGACATTTTGAAAAGTGCGTAGTTGCTTTAAATCAAAACAATTTTTGAATTTTTTTAGCACTTTTTCACATAAAAACATGGCGTTAACTTCATTGCACCAGTAAAAATGAACTGGTACAATGTCAATTTGCACTTATTTTTAATACTTTTAAAAGTAGCATCTTTTGGATTTTCATTTGAGTTTACAAATCTCTAAACACACTTGACTTAAAGCTACGGTCACCCTACAACTGACGATGCTTTGCGATGGGTTACTGATGAAAATGAGGCGTTTTGGTGGCGACGCATGGCGATATACAGATGAGCTAAAGTTGTGGTCACACAGCAGGCAAACACTTGATTGTCACACCTACACACGTTCAAGCAGCCACGCTCGCTCACAAGACCCAGTCATTATGGAAAACACCTGATGCTGATTTGAGCGCAATTAGCATGCCCATATAAGGACATAGAGGCTTTGCGAAATATTATCATTATCACTGTCACGTTTGTTTCTAGCCATGTTTATGACTCTTCTTTCGGTTTCGTTTGTGTTTTGTTACTCTGACCTTGCGTCACATTTTGTTTTTGTAAATATCACGCCTGCTAATAAATGCTTTTCCTGCATTTACATCCATCTACTGCCACATACCTGATAGAATACTTCACAAAGTCTCTGTGAAAATAGTGTCCTTACATGCGCATGCTGATTGTGCTCAAATCAGCATTAGGTGTTTCCCATAATGACTGGGTCCCAGGTGCACACACAACATGCTCTGAAGGATCCCTGAATGTAAATGCAAGTTTTAAGCCTCGGCGAAGGTTACGTTATACTGAGCCGCTGTGTTGATGAAGCTCCCGCGAGCATCGGGGACATGGATTTGAGACAAATATACATCTCAAGAGGCTTGACAAAGGTTCTCTGAGCTTTGGGAAGTATTCCCAAATCCGTCTGCAAGCATCCGCTGGTTAGTTTGCTGAAGAAAACATCGCTGCCAAATTTCAATCCATACATTGACATTTTTCGTGACGTTTTTGGCCACTCACGAGGCGGAGACACACCAAAAAACAACTCGTGAAGCTCGGAGAACACGTGGTGTGTATCACACAAGAGGTGGCGATGCTACCAATTTTCATCGCCAAGTATTTGGAAACCCATCATGTAGTGTGACCAGGGCCTAAGGAAGCTAGAGAAATTTTGACACATTATCTATACATTCACTTAAGCATAAAGTCTCAGTACTTTTTTCACTCCCTGGAGCTCAATCTCCAGCATGAGAAGTAAGAGTTACAGTAAGACCCACCATCGAGCAGGATAAGGCGGTAGCGGTTGCGACACTCTAGAGAACATTCCAGGATGTGCCTGAGAGTCTTGTAGAAGAGCAGGACCTGCTGTCTCCTGTCCTGCTCGCTGAGCCCTGCAGTGCTGTCCTGAGACATCTGATAGAGGGTGAGCAGAGGAGTGGCGTACTCCACCACACAGTAATACGGCTGGGGACGGACACACAGACGGGTTAGAGAGACCAGCTAAAGACGTGACACCAGGAAGAGAATCAGAATCAGAAGAAAAATTGAACTAAAAACAAGAGATAATGTTACTGTAATGTTACAAACATAATGTATCGGCAACATTCTAAAAATAATATACCATATTCTAGGTGTGTTAGGACATTTCTCACATAACAGTCCCAGATAGGCTTTAATCATTGGATATTAACAGTTAAAAAGTTGTTGTAAGAACGTTTATATAAAAGATGCTCATAGAGCCAAAGGTTTCGGCTAACTTAATATTGAGCAATTAAGTGACACGTGGGACTCGAACAAAGTGCAGAGTAGAGCGTTAGTTTAGATCTTATCCACACAGTGGTGCTGCTTCTCAAGTTACAAACATTTTAAAAAAGCAATGTCAGGTTCCTCATACAGATTCCTTATTTCTTGACTAATGAATGTAAACAAATGGTTTTACTGATTTTAATGAGATTGTTTGTTGTAAAACATGAACTGTGATTTTTCTCAATTCAGTTTCATCTCTGCTGTGAGGAGCGATGAAATGTATGAAGAGGGATTTATAAATATTCTTATATTACTAATAAATGACATGATCCAGGCTTTCATGCAAGACTGAGAGTTCACGCCAGAGTAAAAATTATCAAAACATTTTTAAAGAATGCAATTATTAACAGTTACAGTGCCTTGCAAAAGTATTCATACCCCTTGAACTTTTTCACATTTTTCCACCTTACAACCACGAACTTAAAAGTTTTTTATTGAGATTTTATGTGATAGGCCAACACAGAGTAGCACATAATTGTGAAGTGAAACAAAAATGATAAATGGTCTTCAAAATTTTAAACAAATAAAAATCTGAAAAACGTGATGTGCATTAGTATTCAGCCCCCCTGCGTCAATACTTTGTAGAGCCACCTTTTGCTGCAATTACAGCTGCAAGTCTTTTGTGGTATGTCTCTACCAGCTTTGCACATCTAGACGCTGAAATTTTTGCCCATTCTTCTTTGCAAAATAGCTCAAGCTCAGCCAGATTGGATGGAGAGCGTCTGTGAACAGCAATTTTCAAGTCTTGCCACAGATGCTCAATGGGATTTAGGCCTGGACTTTGACTGGGCCATTCTAACACATGAATATTCTTTGATCTAAACCATTCCATTGTAGCTCTGGCTGTATGTTTAGGGTCATTGTCTTGCTGGAAAGTGAATCTCCTTCCCAGTCTCAAGTCTTTTGCAGCCTCCAACAGGTTTTCTTCCAGGATTGCCCTGTATTTAGCTCCATCCATCTTCCCATCAACTCTGACCAGCTTCCCTGTCCCTGCTGAAGAAAAGCATCCCCATAGCATGATGCTGCCACCACCATGTTTCACAGTGGGGATGGTGTGTGCAGGGTGATGAGCAGTGTTAGTTTTCCACCACACATAGCGCTTTGCATTTAGGCCAAAAAGTTCAACTTTCGTCTCATCTGACCAAAGCACCTTCTTCCACATGTTTGCTGTGCCCCCTACATGGCTTCTTATACCTGTCTTATACCTGTCTTTCTTCTTGCCACTCTTCCAAAAAGGCCAGATTTGTGGAGTGTACGACTTATAGTTGTCCTGTGCACAAATTCTCCCACCTGAGCTGTGGATTTCTGCAGCTCCTTGAGAGTGATCATGGGCCTCTTGGCTGCTTCTCTGACCAGTGCTCTCCTTGCTCGCTCTGTCAGTTTAGGTGGACGGCCATGTCTTGGTAGGTTTGCAGTTGTGCCATATTTTTTCCATTTTTGAATGATGGATTGAACAGTGCTTCTTGAGATGTTCAGAGCTTGGGATATTTTTTTATAACCTAACCCTGCTTTAAACTTCTCCAGAACTTTATCCCTGACCTGTCTGGTGAGTTCTTTGGTCTTCATGATGCTGTTTGTTCTTCAGTGTTCTCTAACAAACCACTGAGGCCTTCACAGAACAAGTGTATTTATGCTGAGAGTAAATTACACACAGTAGGACTCTATTAATTAATTAGATGACTTCTGAAGGCAATTGATTGCACTGGATTGTATTTAGAGGTATCAGAGTACAGGGGGCTGAATACTAATGCACACCACATTTTTCAGATTTTTATTTGTTTAAAATTTTGAAGACCATTTATCATTTTCATTTTACTTCACAATTATGTGCTACTCTGTGTTGGTCTATCACATAAAATCTCAATAAAAAACTTTTAAGTTCGTGGTTGGTGGAAAAATGTGAAAAAGTTCAATGGGTATGAATACTTTTGCAAGGCACTGTATTCCACGAAATCAAGTTGTACATAAGCTGATAGCTATAACCCATGTACGACGAGATTGAGTGGAATAACTGTTTTATTCTCTCCACATTCACTGGATTTTGAGAAACCGAGCATTTTTATTTTAATTTTTTGCAAATTCGATAAATAAAAACTTTACACAAAACATCCAACAAAATCATTTCCGCTTAGAATGTAAACAAACCGGCGAAATGAGAGTAGCAATTTGTGAAAAATGCGATAATAATAATTCTTGAAAAATAAAAAAAAGATACATTCTTCCCATAAAATACTTTTATTCCATATTTTGCTGTGTTTTTTTTTTTTTTTGGCTTTTGTTTTTGAGTAGAGCTTTCTGTTTCTTTTAAACACTTGATAACAAAGCTGCCATTTTGTTTTTCTCTACTCATAGTATGAGCTGATATCCAAGTAGTAGAGTAGCCAATCAGAGCACACGATTGCTCATATCCAGTGAATGTGGATAGAATAAATAGAGGATATTACACGGTTGCGTGAAGATATGATGTTTATCTTTGAGTGGTGAACATATTCAAGAGTAAGTGAAGCAAACAACTGAAAATATTTTCAACACAAGAAGATAAACGTCATATCTTTGCACCACCGTGTAATGTTCTTTATGTTATATGGACACATCCATAAAAAAAAAAAAACCTGTAAGTTAATCAAAATAATTTTAATTTTGAACTGGTTTGCCATTTTGACAACATGCGTCTAGTCAGCGGGAAAACACTGGGAGTGTGATGAAAAATACAAGTTTTTCAACACGAGAAGATAAACTTCATATGCTCAAGCCAATGTGTGATGTTTTTTTTTTATTATATAGATACATTCACAAACAAAAAGTACCCAAATTTATCAAAACAAGTCATCAATTTCCTCACGAGTGACATATAGAGATTTATGCCACGGTTTTGGTTCTCCATGTCCTGGATGTAGCTCGTGTGAAAAATACGCGTGGTGTATTTCCCAGTAAAATACTCATGTCCATATAATATAAACTAATATTGTCCCATATGGAAAAGCAATACACAGTATTTGTTTTGATGTTTGACATCTTGTATTCTGGGCGGCACGGTGGTGTAGTGGTTAGCGCTGTCGCCTCATAGCAAGAAGGTCCGGGTTCGAGCCCCGTGGCCGGCGAGGGCCTTTCTGTGCGGAGTTTGCATGTTCTCCCCGTGTCCGCGTGGGTTTCCTCCGGGTGCTCCGGTTTCCCCCACAGTCCAAAGACATGCAGGTTAGGTTAACTGGTGACTCTAAATTGACCGTAGGTGTGAATGTGAGTGTGAATGGTTGTCTGTGTCTATGTGTCAGCCCTGTGATGACCTGGCGACTTGTCCAGGGTGTACCCCGCCTTTCGCCCGTAGTCAGCTGGGATAGGCTCCAGCTTGCCTGCAACCCTGTAGAACAGGATACAGCGACTACAGATAATAAGATGAGCGCTTGTATTCTGTTAGTAAACCTGCTTTGAACACCGTGACTACAAACATGAACTCCCTGAACTACAGTTCCCAAGACCCGCAGTGCCCTCTGTCTCCCGATTATTAATCACAGCTGTCACACATCTTCCCAATTACCGCTTCCCCTATTTTAGCCACTCTCTCACTCTACTCCAGTGCGAAGTATTGGTCTGCTCTCACAGTTCATACCAAGCCTTGTATCTTTCTGGCTGTCTTTCGTATTTCTGACTTTTGCTTATCCTCTCATGTTTTCGCTCTTTGTCTCCCCTTTAAGCCTCACTCACAACCCACCATAAGTGTTTTGGACATGCACTTTGGTCGCAGGGTTTGGTAGCTCGCAGCCATGCCGCAGGGTCGCAGTGAACCCGGGGGAAAGTTTGGGGGAGGAGTACAGGCAAAGTACTTGTCAAGTACAGGTTGCACACCTGACTTCCTTGAGGTGTGGGGAAAATTGTGCTGTTCGCTCATGGAAAGTGTATATCTGACGCACGTGATCAGTGTGTGTTCAGTGAGTGTGTGAGACTTGCATTTTACCAGTTTCCTGCGCTACGAACATGGGCCGCACTTGTGAAGCGAGCGTGATGCATGTGATTAGCACGTTACAATCACTCATAACTTGCTTGTGACGCAAGCCAGGGGTGGGTATAAAACCAGCGTATCTGCAGCATTCTGCATCTGTCTTTCGGCTGAAGAACATTGGATATTTTGTGGGAAAAAAATTTTAAATTTTCAGTTTAAAGTTTAGAAAATGGGACCCAAGAAGAAGCGAGCAAAAGTGAAGTAACCCAGCCTGAAACAGCAGAGGGGGAGGAGGAGGAAGAATTTGATGATGACGGTAGCAGCACTGGCGAGCCCTGCACGGACAGGGAGAAGTTTGTCTTCAAGCCGGCAGAAGGCACAGCACCCTGCCAGAGGTATTTTCACACATGCTTTAAACATTCATTTCAGTATCTGATTTTCATGTATGTTTCAGCTAACGACACCCAGAAATGAGGACACTGAAATCCCATCATCGCTGTCAGGCCATTGTGCCATGCTCAGTGATGAGGACAAGGACATCCCGACACCCCGTCCCACCACTCAGCAGGAGCAGGACAGCAGCTCGGAGTCAAAGTGTGTTTCAGTGCTCAAACTGTTGGGCTATTTAGTTGGGATTTTTTACAGTGTAATAAAATGTGTTTTTCCCTTATACTCATGTTTTATTATTAGACGTTTGCATGGTAAATTAAACATATACTCAAATAAAAACAGCGAATGAAATGGTCTTCTTCCTTTCTACAATGCTACATGATCGGTTCCTTGGTTCCTCCCCAATATATATACCCAGAGTCTTGCCCCTCGTGTGTGTGCTGCGTGTACACCACACATAGGGGTAGAAAGCAGGGCTTTGAACCGGTTCAAGGAACGAAAACGAAAAACGGGAAATTTTTCCATTTCACATGGAACAGAAACGAAACCAGAAACTTTATTATTTTTTATGTTCCGGAACAGAAACGCTTATTAAAAATAATGGTAACCGGTTAATACCGGTTTTTATTTTGTTCCTCAAAGTTTCCATAGCCTACAAATAAAAAAGTAATTCTTCTCCTGCACAAGTTTCTATGACCCGCTGGGGTTCACTTCCTGTGTGACGTTCGCTGACTGAATGGAGAGAGCGGGAGGGTGGACTACTATCACGTCTCCACATCTTAAATAAGAGGTAAATATTGCAGTCTATCGTTATTCAAAAATGTCAATTTCAAACACGATATCAATATATTTGTCCACGTTAATGAGAGGCTCGCGAACATTAAATGACGTTAACCTCTGTTAGCCTATCAATGCATAGGGCCTGACTAGCCTTTGGTAACACACTAAACGAATTCTCTTTCATTTTTGGCACTTTTTCTGTTTGTGTAGATGGGAAGACATACTGAGAATCCAAATCGCCAACATTTGAAATAATTGTTTTGAATTATTTCTTGTCTTATTTAATGAAGGTTGTAATAGAATTAGCCTACATTTGGCTTAAGCTGGATGAGACAGAGACATAATTTTAAAGCCATTTGTTAAACAGCTGACAGGGAACGTAATTAACCGTTCCGGGAACGAAATTTTTTTGTTCTAACCGGTTCAGGAATGTCTATTTAATGGTGGAACCCAAAACCGGAAATGTTAAAATTCTGTTTCTGTTCGGAACGAACCAATAGGAAAAAAATTCTGTTTCAAAGCCCTGGTAGAAAGTGAGATGTACTTCTGTCTTGCGCACTGCATAAATAGCAAGTGTGGAATACTTGTGTAGTATTTCTGATGCATGTCACTCATACAATGACCGTGCATCACTCATGAGTCTTATTGTCATCGCAATAAAGCCCCTACTAGCCATGCTGCTGACTTGGTTCAGGAGTACAAAAGGAATATGGGTCCCGTATGTAGTGTATGCGTTCTTGATTTGTCGCAAGACCCGTAGAATTTGCATGTGCAGGACCAAAAGTCTCTACGGGCAGTCTGCAACCTTCTACGGCGAAGTACGGTTTTGCCAATTTTTTTTACCGTAGCAGCACATACGGCGGGTTGTGAGTGAGGTTTTATTACGTTGTTCGCCGATTGCCCGACCCATGCTAGTTTACTGACCATGATTCCTGTCTCTCGTCTTGGCTTTGTTTACTGTTTGCATCCCGTTCTCTTTTGCATTTACATCCGTAAGTGCCTGCACTCTGACATATACAACATATTTGTCATTGACCAATATTTTTATATAACATATATTTTGAGCTATATTTATGAATATTGCAATTATTACAAAATGAATATTTCAAGACTGCTAGACACTGGGATAGCTTTCGTACTTGACATAACAAGCCGCTCTTCAACATTGTCCTCAACGGGGTTCCGGAGCGTGCCCTGTCTGAGAGAACCTTCTTGCACGGATTTCTGCTCCAGAATCGCCGCAGCTCTTGATGCCCGGCAGTATACATCAGCGATCTCGACTATGCAGATGACATTTCTGTCCTTGACAGCAGTATAGATGGTCTTCAAGAAGTGACATCCAGCATCTCTGACATTGGTAAAGAAGCTGGCCTAAAGATCAATGCCAAAAAGACCAACTGCATGCTGATAGGCAAATTCCACAATCAATGTCCCTTTCAGCAGGACAAAGTCCTTGATCTTACAGTGGATAACAAACCTCTGCAGCAGGTGAACCATTTCAGATACCTTGGCTCTATTATCTCCAGTGACGACTCCCTTGACAAGGAAATCAATGTTAGGATCGGCAAAGCATCGGGCGCATTCAAGTCTCTAAATAACATCTGGAGAAACTGTGGGATTACCCTTACCACAAAGGTAAAGATCTTTGAGAGTGGTGTGCTTATGCTGCTGTTGTATGGCTCCCCCACTTGGGCTCTGAAAAACCAGCATGTATATTGCTTTGAAAGCTTCCATCATTCCTGTTTGCGGAGAATCCTTAAAGTACATTGGCAAGATTGCGTCACTAATAGTGCTCGGACTGCCTGTTGTAAGCTTGGCACGCTTATCCATGTGAACAGATTGCGCTACTTCGGGCACGTCGCTTGGATGGAGGCTGCCCGACTCCCTAAATATCTACTGGGCTGGACTCCCTCCCATGGTCACTGCAGCACTGGCTGCCAAACTATTGCTGCTAACATCAGGCAACTGTTTGCCAACTACTGCGACATCTCCACAGCCATTTGTGCTGCTATGGACAGGAGTTCTTGGAGACACCTCCTAAGTTAATTAAAACTAGATTGCGAGCAGGCAAACTAAACATGAAGACCTTACCAAGTACAAGTACACGTAAGTAATAAAAAGCCACATATTCAGTATAACTTAGGCTTAAGCTTGGATTTAAAAAAAAAACAAAAAACAAAAAACCCCATTCCTCAGACCAAATCCTGAAGAATACTATTCAATCAGTGTGTTATATAATGTAGTTGACCAAGTTTAGAGTTTCAGTGCTTTGCTCCTCACCTCTTGTTTGTGGTTGGTGATTTTGTAGATGCTGTGTTTGTAGACTCTTCTCCTGACACCGGCCCGGTCGAGCTGGATCTCCGGAAGGTTCTGGTGGAAACGTATGTTATGGTCCTCTTCCTCTATCTTGGCTGGGGCCACTGCGCTCAGAGGCAGGAGGATGTACAGATGGGAGGAATAGAGAATCTCTCCGGTCTGGTTGTAGTATTTCCTCACCTGTTCCTCCAGCTCTATGAAGACACACACAAGGAAGAACTGAATAACTAGCCAGCTGGAGAAAAATATGCAAAAATACTCTGGTTGACTGGTTTGAGTTGGCAGGAAGGCTACAGTAACTCAAATCAGTAGCTGAAGATTGATATCAAAACAATGTAATGAGCAAGTTGGGTGGCACAGTGGTTAGCACTGTCACCTCACAGCAAGAAGGTTCTGGGTTCAAGCCCAGTGGCTGATGGGGGCCTTTCTGTGTGGGGTTTGCATGTTCTCCCCACGCCTACGTGGGTTTCCTCTGGGTGCTCCAGTTTCCCCCACAGTCCAAAGACATGCAGGTAGTTTAACTGGCTACTCTAAATTGTCCATTGATCAAGCTTGGAGAGGGATGGGCTCTGCCAAGATTAAATGCCCTAGACACACCAATGATGGACTGTTAAAATGTCATCAGTAGGCTATGGGGAAGAAGAAGTATGAGCAAGTAGTACTCGAGACTGGGCTCAAGACCACTTTTTGAAGGTCTTGGTATCGTCTCAGAATCAACCACATTTTTACTCTGTCTTGTCTCAGTCTCAGACATAGAGGACTCTGGATTTTATTTCAAGACCAGTCAAGACCACAACTGTGGGGATTTCACTAAATTGCCAGTGTATTGTCTGATTTATTTAACATCATTACTGTGATTGGATGTAAAATTTTCCATGTCAGATGCGACCAATAACGTGACTCATTCCTAATTTCAAATTTTTACCTCGTCCGGGATAGAGTCCACCAAGGGGTGAGGTATTGTTTTCGGTGGGGTTTCTTTCTTTGTTTATTTCTTTGTTTGCATTACAGGAAAACGGCTGGACCAATCTTCGTGAAACTTTCAGGATACATGAGCATTGGTCTCAAATAGAACCTCAATTCGATTTTTTAAGTCTGTTCTTCATCTTATAATTACAGATGTGCTTCAAATCATTAATACATCCCTAGAGACTGGCATTGTTCCTGTGTCCCTGAAAAAAAGCCGTTGTAAAGCCCCTACTTAAAAAGAATAATCTGGATGCTTCAGTATTAAACAACTACAGGCCAATATCAAATCTACCATTCATCGGGAAAATCCTTGAAAAAATTGTCTTCAATCAATTAACTGCCTTCTTGATATCAAACAGCTGTTTTGATAACTTTCAGTCAGGATTTCGTGCCAATCATAGCACTGAAACAGCGCTGATTAAAGTTATAAATGACATACGTCTTAATACTGATGCAGGCAAAACATCAGTCCTGGTGTTACTGGACCTCAGTGCAGCTTTTGATACTGTTGATCACAACATACTGCTATATCGACTTGAACACTGGGTTGGGTTGACTGGTAAAGTTATCAATTGGTTAAAATCATACTTAAAAGATAGAAGCTTCTTTGTTACCATGGGAAATTGTACCTCAACATCAATGTCCTTGACCTGTGGTGTCCCCCAGGGGTCGATTCTTGGACCATTATTATTCAACCTTTATATGCTCCCACTTGGGCAAATTATCAAGAACAACTCAATTTTGTATCACTGCTATGCAGATGACACCCAAATTTATTTTGCTCTATCACCTAATGATTATACCCCCCTTGAATGTCTCTACCAGTGTATCGACCAAATCAATAACTGGATGTCACAAAATTTTCTTCAGCTGAACACAGATAAAACAGAAGTAATTCTATTTGGGGAAAAAAGATGAAAGACTCAGGATTACCACTATTCCTGACACAAAGGGGATTAAAACAAAAGAAATGGTTAAAAATCTTGGTGTTTTCATTGACAGCGAGCTAAACTTTGACAGTCACATGAAAGCAATCACTAAAATGGCATTTTATCACCTAAAAAACATTTCCAAACTAAGAGGACTTATGTCAAAAAATGATCTGGAAAAACTTATACATGCCTTCATCTCTAGTAGGGTTGATTACTGCAATGGCCTTTTCACAGGCCTGCCAAAAAAGACCATCAAACGACTTCAGCTGGTTCAAAATGCAGCGGCGAGGGTTCTCACACGAACAAAAAGAACAGAGCACATTACTCCAATTCTAAGGTCCCTTCACTGGCTTCCAGTAAGCTACAGAATTGACTTTAAAGCATTGCTGCTGGTGTACAAATCTCTAAATGGTACAGGGCCCAATTACCTCTCTGATATGTTGCAGCGGCCTAACCCATTCAGATCTACCAGATCACAGCAGCAAAATTTACTGGTAAAACCTGTTGTTAAAACAAAGTGTGGTGAAGCAGCTTTTAGCTACTATGCAGTACAGCTATGGAACCAACTGCCAGAGGACATTAAAAATGCTCCTGCTGTTGGCAGCTTCAAATCTAGATTAAAGACCAAGCTGTTCTCAGATGCTTTCTGCTAAATTATTAATATTGTCATCTCTACATGTTTTAAACTCTTAACTTTTACAGTCTCTGCATGTTTTAAATTTTACTTAACTTTTATTCTATTTTATTCTGCTGTTTTTTTTACTGAACTTTTACTTCATTTTATTATTTTATTTCTACTATTGTTTAATTCTTATTATTTTTCTTCCCCATTTATTTTATGTAATTTTATTTTCTATTGTTTACTGTTTTGCTTTTACTTCTGTAAAGCACATTGAACTGCCACTGTGTATGAAATGTGCTATATAAATAAACTTGCCTTGCCTTGCCTCAAACATTTTGAGGGTCATCCGGTCAAGGTCAAGATCACCAAAAAGGTCAAAATTATTTTTTCGCAATATCTTCCTTCATAGTCATCATATTTACTTCAAACCAATTCCACAATATTCATCTTTCAATTCTGCTTCCATTGATATGCTACACGATGGGGTATTTCTCATAGTTTTTTTAGCAGTTAGGAGTCAAATGTCATGGGGGTCAAGGTCATTGCTAAAATTTGCATATTTCCCATTATAACTTGAAAACGGTTAGAGATAGAAAGATGTTTATCATTATCAACATATAGGAAGTCATATATGGGCTTTCATTTGGCACCATGACCTTTGACCTTGTTTGTTTGTTTGTGTGTCTGTGTGTGTGTCTGTTAACAATCTAGCGTCTAGACGGTTGCACCAATTGACTTCAAATTTTCAGGGTAGGTGGGAAATGGTCTGTAGATCACCTAAGTTTTGGGCGTAATTGGGTCAAGGTGAAGGTCAAGGTCACCGGAAAGGTCAACCTTTTGGTCAAAATAACATTTTCCATTATAACTCAAAAACGGTTGCCGATAGACAAATGTTTACTTTTATACACATATACAGTGGTGCTTGAAAGTTTGTGAACCCTTTAGAATTTTCTATATTTCTGCATAAATATGACCTAAAACATCATCGGATTTTCACACAAGTCCTAAAAGTAGATAAAGAGAACCCAGTTAAACAAATGAGATAAAAATATTATACTTGGTCATTTATTTATTGAGGAAAATGATCCAATATTACATATCTGTGAGTGGCAAAAGTATGTGAACCTTTGCGTTCAGTATCTGGTGTGACCCCCTTGTGCAGCAATAACTGCAACTAAACATTTGTGGTAACTGTTGATCAGTCCTGCACACCGGCTTGGAGGAATTTTAGCCCATTCCTCCGTACAGAACAGCTTCAACTCTGGGATGTTGGTGGGTTTCCTCACATGAACTGCTCACTTCAGGTCCTTCCACAACATTTCGATTGGATTAAGGTCAGGACTTTGACTTGGCCATTCCAAAACATTAACTTTTTTCTTCTTTAACCATTCTTTGGTAGAACGACTTGTATCCTTAGGGTTGCTGTCTTGCTGCATGACTCACCTTCTCTTGAGATTTAGTTCATGGACAGATGTCCTGATATTTTCCTTTAGAATTCGCTGGTATAATTCAGAATTCCTTGTTCCAAAAATGATGGCAAACCATCCTGGCCCAGACGCAGCAAAACAGGCCCAAACCGTGATACTACCACCACCATGTTTCACAGAAGGGATAAGGTTCTTATGTTGGAATGCAGTGCTTTCCTTTCTCCAAACATAACGCTTCTCATTGAAACCAAAAAGTTCTATTTTGATCTCATTTGTCCACAAAACATTTTCCAATAACCTTCTGGCTTGTCCACATGATCTTTAGCAAACTGCAGATGAGCAGCAATGTTCTTTTTGGAGAGCAGTGGCTTTCTCCTTGCAACCCTGCCATGCACACCATTGTTGTTCAGTGTTCTCCTGATGGTGGACTCATGAGCATTGGCTAATGTTAATGTGAGAGAGGTCTTCAGTTGCTTAGAAGTTACCTTGGGGTCCTTTGTGACCTCGCCGACTATTACACACCTTGCTCATGGAGTGATCTTTGTTGGTCGACCACTCCTGGGGAGGGTAACAATGGTCTTGAATTTCCTCCATTTGTACACAATCTGTCTGACTGTGGATTGGTGTAGTCCAAACTCTTTAGAGATGGTTTTGTAACCTTTTCCAGCCTGATGAGCATCAACAACACTTTTTCTGAGGTCCTCAGAAATCTCCTTTGTTCGTGTCATGATACACTTCCACAAACATGTGTTGTGAAGATCAGACTTTGATAGATCCCTGTTCTTTAAATAAAACAGGGTGCCCACTCACACCTGATTGTCATCCCACTGAATGAAAACACCTGACTTTAATTTCACCTTCAAATTAACTGCTAATCCTAGAGGTTCACATACTTTTGCCACTCACAGATATGTAATACTGGATCATTTTCCTCAATAAATAAATGACCAAGTATAATATTTTTGTCTCATTTGTTTAACTGGGTTCTCTTTATCTACTTTTAGGACTTGTGTGAAAATCTGATGATGTTTTAGGTCATATTTATGCAGAAATATAGAAAATTCTAAAGGGTTCACAAACTTTCAAGCACCACTGTAGGAACTCCCATATGGCCTTTCATTTGGCACCATGATCTTTGACCTTGAAAGGTCAAACTCAAGGTCATGGATTTTCAGAGGGTTGAAAATGGTTGATGGTAGACAGATACCATTATCAACTTATAGGAAGTGCCATATGGGCTTTCACTTGGCACCATGACTTTTGACCTTGAATGACTTTGAAATTTCAAACTCAAGGTCTTGGATTTTCATAGGACTATAACCTGACAGCTGATGATTGAGAAATATTACCATTATCAACATATAGGTATAAAATAAGTGCTGTAGGGCGAGGTTTGTTTTGCCTGGCAACAATTGTTCTTCCTGTTAACGGTTGTAACCCCTCCCCACCCCCTTCATACACACTGGTGTGGTCCTGGTCTTGACTTGGTCTCGCCCTGCCTTGGTCTTGATCTTGACTTAATCTCAAGTCTTGGTCTTGTTTCAGTCTCGATACACTTTCATCTTGGTCATGACTTGGTCTTGGTTTAGGTGGTCTTGACTACAACACTGGATTAAAGTGACAAAGACAAAACCCTAAGAGGGACCAGACCCTAAAGGATCCTCTTCCAGGTGACATCAGATAGAGTGCTGAGAATTTCATTGTGCAAGAGGACATGTCCTTATTGTGCATATGACAATAAACACTTTGAACTTGATAAAAGATTACAGTGTACAAACTTTAAGCTCTTTAAGTGCATGTTACTGCCCCCTAGGGGTGTCACCAAGTAGTGCTGTTTATCAACACAGCCCTGCTCAAAGAATGTGTGGAAGGGTCTGGTGTACCATTCTCAAAATAGTGTAAAAAAAAAGAGTGTGTGTACCTGGTATCACAAGTTTCAGATAACCTATGTAAAAGGACCAGGCTAAGCCATGAGCTACATTCAGCTTCTTGCTCTCGCACACCTCGGAGATCTCCACTGGTGCAGGGCCCTGAGAGAGAGAGAGAGAGAGAAACAGGAAGGGGAAGGCATTTGTTGATTAATGTACAAAACAGTCATATAGATAAAACTTGTCTGGACATCACATTTTTAGAAACATTGAATAAAATATCTTCAGTAGACTTCAACAATGATCCAAGATTAATAGTATTTTCACAGGGTTCCCTGATTCCAAAACAAGTGAGAGGAAATAAGCATCCAGACACTCTGTCTTTGTTATTTCATATACACTGTACGGCCAAAAGTTTGTGGACACCTGACCATCATACCCATATGTGCTTTTTGAACATCCCATTCCAGATTTAGACCTTTTTGCTCTTATAATGATCTCTACTCTTCTGGGAAGGCTTTCCACTAGGTTTTGGAGCACGACTGTGGGGATTTGTGTTCATTCCATTACAAAAGCGTGAGTGAGATCAGGCACTGATGCTAGGTGAGGAGGTCTGGGGTGCAGTCGATGTTCCAGTTCATCCCAAAGGTGTTGAGTGGGGTTGAGATCAGGGCTCTGAGCAGGACACTGGAGTTTGACCACTCCATCCTTGGCAAACCCTGTCTTCATGGAGCTTGCTTTATGGACAGGAGCACTCTCATGCTAGAACAGGTTTGGGCCTCTTAGTTCCAGTGAAGGGAAATTGTAATGCTGCAGCATACAAAGACGTTCTATTCTAAGACATTGTGTGCTTCAGACTTTGTGGCAACAGTTTGGGGAAGAACCACATATGGGAGTGGTGGTCGAGTGTCCACATACTTTCGACCATATAGTGTGTGTGTGTAGATAGATAGATAGATAGATAGATAGATAGATAGATAGATAGATAGATAGTCATGAATGTCAATGTCTTTTTATGACAAAAATTACAAAAAAAACCCCTACATTTTGTGTATAAATTTGAATTGGATATATGCACTGGAAGTACAACAAAAGCAAAAGTGTCTTAATACTTATTTCCTTTCACTGTACAGAAAGCAGCTTAGCTCTAAATATCACTTCCACCACTGGAATTACTGAGAAACCTTGTTCTGCTGTGTACCTAACCTTGACCTTGTGGTCAGAACTGTTTTTTTTTTTTAATTACACTTTTATACTTGCGTCAATTCCCTTCAAGGCCAAGGCATATCATATCACTTTTATTACCAAGTCAAAACCATGACTCTAAGCTACTACTCAAGTTCAGGTCCATACAGTCGTGTGACCAATCCAGTCCTGTGAATGGGTCAAATACTATATTGCTGATATACACTGGTACTTGAAAGTTTGTGAACCCTTTAGAATTTTCTATATTTCTGCATAAATATGACCTAAAACATCATCAGATTTTCACACAAGTCCTAAAAGTAGATAAAGAGAACCCAGTTAAACAAATGAGTCAAACATATTATACTTGGTCATTTATTTATTGAGGAAAATGATCCAATATTACATATCTGTGAGTGGCAAAAGTATGTGAACCTTTGCTTTCAGTATCTGGTGTGACCCCCTTGTGCAGCAATAACTGCAACTAAACGTTTCTGGTAACTGTTGATCAGTCCTGCACACCGGCTTGGAGGAATTTTAGCCCATTCCTCCGTACAGAACAGCTTCGACTCTGGGATGTTGGTGGGTTTCCTCACATGAACTGCTCGCTTCAGGTCCTTCCACAACATTTCGATTGGATTAAGGTCAGGACATTGACTTGGCCATTCCAAAACATTAACTTTATTCTTCTTTAACCATTCTTTGGTAGAACAACTTGTGTACTTAGGGTCGTTGTTTTGCTGCATGACCCACCTTCTCTTGAGATTCAGTTCATGGACAGATGTCCTGACATTTTCCTTTAGAATTCACTGGTATAATTCAGAATTCATTGTTCTAGCCGTCCTGGCCCAGATGCAGCAAAACAGGCCCAAACCATAATACTACCACCACCATGTTTCACAGATGGGATAAGGTTCTTATGCTGGAATGCAGTGTTTTCCTTTCTCCAAACATAACACTTCTCATTTAAACCAAAAAGTTCTATTGTGGTCTCATCTGTCCACAAAACATTTTTCCAATAGTCTTCTGGCTTGTCCACATGATCTTTAGCAAACTGCAGACGAGCAGCAATGTTCTTTTTGGAGAGCAGTGGCTTTCTCCTTGCAACCCTGCCATGCACACCATTGTTGTTCAGTGTTCTCCTGATGGTGGACTCATGAACATTAACATTAGACAACGTGAGAGAGGCCTTCAGTTGCTTAGAAGTTACCCTGGAGTCCTTTGTGACCTCGCCGACTATTACGTGCCTTGCTCTTGGAGTGATCTTTGTTGGTCGACCACTCCTGGGGAGGGTAACAATGGTCTTGAATTTCCTCCATTTGTACACAATCTGTCTGACTGTGGATTGGTGGAGTCCAAACTCTTTTGAGATGGTTTTGTAACCTTTTCCAACCTGATGAGCATCAACAATGCTTTTTCTGAGGTCGTCAGAAATCTCCTTTGTTCGTGCCATGATACACTTCCACAAACATGTGTTGTGAAGATCAGACTTTGATAGATCCCTGTTCTTTAAATAAAACAGGGTGCCCACTCACACCTGATTGCCATCCCATTAATTGAAAACACCTGACTCTAATTTCACCTTCAAATTAACTGCTAATCCTAGAGGTTCACATACTTTTACCACTCACAGATATGTAATATTGGATCATTTTCCTCAATAAATAAATGACCAAGTATAATATTTTTGTCTCATTTGTTTAACTGGGTTCTCTTTATCTACTTTTAGGACTTGTGTGAAAATCTGATGATGTTTTAGGTCATATTTATGCAGAAATATAGAAAATTCTAAAGGGTTCACAAACTTTCAAGCACCACTGTATATACACATGTAAATATACAGTGCTACAAACTCTGTTGCAAAGCCCTAAATATAAATATAACAACACAACTAAATTAAATAAAACTACAGCATGTATATAACTATAACTGTAACTATGAACAAATATAATTACAACACAAATATATAAATGGGTGACAAACTAAAGAAAAATCCAAAAAACATTCCTTCGTTAGGTGTTGAGCCACCCTGAGCTGTTAGAACAGATTGCACAAGTCTCATGAATGTTACTGGAAGGATGAACACTGTTCTTTCAAATATATATATATATCAAATATATTTCAAATATATATTCCTTTAATTTGATCACGGTGATGGATAGCGCTAAAATGTCAGACCAAAATCTCCCATAGGTGTTAAATTTTTTGAGATCTGGTGACAGTGAAGGCCATAACATATGATTTACATTATTTACATTATTACATCATCGAACCATTCAGTGAGCCCTCGTGCCCTGTGGATGGGGGCGGAGTCACACAGTACTGTGTAAAAGTCTTAGGCACATGTACGGAAATGCTGTAGACCAAAAATGGCTTAAAAAAATAATGAAATGAAATATTTCACTATTTAAAAAAAATACAATAAACCATGTAAGTAAGCCATAATAAATGAAACAAAGTCAATATTTGGTGTGAGACGACCCTTTGCTTTAAAAAGAAAATAGTAGTCTGAGGTCCAGTGAGTGCAGTTTTATGCGGAAATGAGCTGTAGGTTTTACTGAGCATCTTACAGAACCAGCCACAGTTCTTCTGGACACTTTGACTGTCACACTCGCTTCTTCATTTTGCACCAAAACCCAGCAGCCTTCATTATGTTTTCTTTTTTAATCTGAAAAATGCTCTCTTATGTAATATGCTCCTCAAATACAAACATATTTTTTCTGTAATATTTGACTTTGTGCTGGAAAACAAACGTTTGGGACTCTAAAATGTTTTTTCTACTGACTCAATAATGTAGAAGTCATAAAATAGAAATCTATAACAAAGTTTGTATGAAAAAAACAGGGTGCCTAAGACTTTTGCACAGTACTGTATATATAATTGCTCGTGGCAATCAGCAGGGTCCAAGCACCTTTTGTAAATAACACTTCCAGCGGTCAGTTCTTGCTCCCATTATCTGATTGTTAGAGTACCCCTGAACCCCTAAAGGCTATGCCCTACATTTTACACACAAAATCGTGTCATGAATATGGATTTTAACCTTCATATGAACCTGTGCCACCAATTATTAGGTTACAGCATTTTGAGAAAATTAAGTTCTAACAGTCTAGACTTGATTGGCATGTGGTGGCCACACTGTCAGAAATAGGGCTATATTAGGAGTCCATTTCTGTCCCCCAGGGTATAATGTACACTAATGTATCCCCTGGGGCTCATTATTGGATTTCAAAGTACAGTAACTGTGTGTACCTTTTTAGGGTCAAAAAGGTACATATGTGT
Organism: Neoarius graeffei; assembly: GCF_027579695.1. Lineage (NCBI taxonomy): Eukaryota > Metazoa > Chordata > Actinopteri > Siluriformes > Ariidae > Neoarius > Neoarius graeffei. Next base: position 98,842,848 of record NC_083570.1, read on the forward strand.
TTCAAATCAGTATATAAATGGTACAAATAAGTACCTTAGAGGGTACTGCCCTAGTGACGAGCCATTGTACCCCTAAAGGTACAATAATGTGCATATTGCTTACAAATCTCTTCACATTCTGGATAATTATTAAGCTAAACACTCTACTAAATATTTAGAGACTGGTTTTGTGAAGCTATACCAAAAATTCTAGGACTAAACTGCAAATGTAGGTTTACCATATTATGCAAATTAGCTCAAAATCTAAGTAGGCAGAGCCAGAGCATGATGGCCCAAATTGTAAATGTTGATTCTTGGTTCTTTAGATACAGATCTCTAGGTCTCTCTAGCCTGATTAGTACTAGGACCAATTCTTATGTCCATATGACTTGTGGTTTGGTCTGAACCATTCATTTTAGGGCATAAAAAGGAAAGCCCAAGAAAAAAATAATCATTTCCAGCACTAGGTGCTTGGACCCCTAAACACGCCACCAATATGAATATAGTGTAGACATTTGGAAGGGTATGATTTTGAGAAGAATTTGGTGAGATGTAAGTCAGGAGATTGTATAGTGCTGATGTGATTTCTTGTGAGATACATAGCAATCTTTACCAGAACTCCAAGAGTCTTCAGCAGCAGGTAGAAAGCGCTGGTTAAGACACATAAGACACACTTCTCACGTGTCCATTCAAAACGATCCACCCCCAGCAGCAAAATGACCACACACATTCCTGCTACAGTAGTACTGCTGAAACAGGCCCAGAAAATCTGCTGGATGCTGCCACCGTACCTGATAGAGAGCATGGAACGAAAGAGTTGTTTATCTGATTATACATGCATACACATACTGTAAATCTAAACAAGTATTTCTTTAAGAAAGAAATTGTGATTATTTTACTGTATTCTCAATGAATGTGCAGACACCCATACAGTATGATCTGGGGCTGTGTAATTAGTCACATTTTCCATCCATCCATTATCCATAACGGCTTATCCTGTGCAGGGTTGCGAGCAAGCTGGAGTCTATCCCAGCTGACTATGGGCGAGAGGCAGGGTACACCCTGGACAAGTTGCCAGGTAATTGCAGGGCTGACAAATAGAGACAAACGACAATTCATACTCACTGTCAATTTAGAGCCACCAATTAGCCTAACCTGCATGTCTTTGGATTGTGGGGGAAACCGGAGCACCTGGAGGAAACCCAAGCAGACACGAGGAGAACATGCAAACTTCACACAGAAAGGCCCCCGTCAGCCACTGGGCTTGAACCTAGAACCTTCTTGCTGTGAGGCGACAGTTCTAACCACTACACCACCCCAGTCATGTTTTAATCATGGTTTTTGTCTTCATTAATTAATTAGACATAACTGACTGTAATTTTGATAAATTTAGCTAAAAATGGCTAAAGGGATAATATTAGATACTGTTAAAACACTGCTGTGGAAGTCACAAACTCTCCATTTTTACACGAAAATAATTTGGCACGGGCGGCACGGTGGTGTAGTGGTTAGCGCTGTTGCCTCACAGCAAGAAGGTCCAGGTTCGAGCCCCGTGGCCGGCGAGGGCCTTTCTGTGTGGAGTTTGCATGTTGTCCGCGTGGGTTTCCTCCGGGTGCTCCGGTTTCCCCCACAGTCCAAAGACATGCAGGTTAGGTTAACTGGTGACTCTAAATTGACTGTAGGTGTGAATGGTTGTCTGTGTCTATGTGTCAGCCCTGTGATGACCTGGCGACTTGTCCAGGGTGTACCCCGCCTTTTGCCCATAGTCAGCTAGGACAGGTCCCAGCTTGCCTGCAACCCTGTAGAAGGATAAAGATAATGATATGAGATGAGATGAGATTAATAATTTGGCATTAGGAAGGATGGCATTTTTCTCTCCACTGCCAATTAGAACAACACCAGCCAATTGTGGCCATCTGTGAACTGATGTATACAGAACAGGGCAGTCAACGCCTTTTTCCAAGTGTATCCAGCTGCCCTGTCATGTAGTATGATTAGTAATTTGAAAAGATGGCTAGCTTCTTATGATAAGTGAAAGCCAGTTATTCTTTTTTCAGCTGCTCCCGTTAGGGGTCGCCACAGTGGATCTGTTCCGCACATTTGACTTGGCATAGGTTTCACACCGGATGCCCTTCCGGACGCAACCCTCCACGATCTATCCGAGCTTGGTACCAGCACTAAGTATGTTGTGCAACCCGAGTGGCTGGGTAGTTTACCTAATCTGCATTTCTTTGAACTGTAGGGGAAGCCAGAGCACCTGGAGGAAACCCATGCAGATGTTGGGAGAACATGCAAACTCCACACAGAAAGGCTCCCATCTGCCATGAGGCTTGAACCCGGAAGCTTCTTACTGTGAGGCAACAGTGCTAACCACTGCACCACCATCCCACCCAAGTGAGAGCCAGTTAGTGGTTGGAACTGGCCTAAATGACCCTTGTACCTGTTAAGTCAGACCAGGCTCTCTTTGGTGCAAAAGTAATGCAAATGTAGCAGACACGTGGTGACAAGAAGAGGAAGTAGAGTATAAGGCATGTGAATTCTGTCTACCCAGCAAAACAATGTCACGCCCATCACTCTCCATAATGCAACCCTCATAAACATTGTACTGATCATCCCATCAAAGCTCTAAGTAGGTCCCAGAACAAGTCACTCAGCAACCATCCTCGCCCTTTTTACAAAGCCTAAGGTTAAATGTGTTTTTGTTTTTTTGCTATGGCAGAGAAATTCCCCAATTTCCCCAAGAAAATTCTCCCCAAAGAAATTACATCCCGGTTGTCCCTCCTACCAAAAAGAAAAAAGCAAACTCTTACTGAATGGGGACATTCCCTCTCACACATGGGTGTCTATCCTTGGTTATAGCACAGTTCTTCATATTTTGTGCTGCCAAAAATAGTGTCTCCTCCCATCAGACAACAATGTGTGCCATCATCCTGGAGGGAGACTTGACAAACAGTGTTCCCACACCATTTACACAATATTATTCCCATATTTCAGGTAAACACTAAGGTTGCGAAAATCAGCTTTTGGAATAAAATCACTCCTGAAGCTCAGTGTGTCACAACCTGCTTCATGGCTAGATGGTGGTTATTGACTGCTTAGCGATATGCATGTAAATCAACCAAGTGGGTGGTCAAAACAATAACTAGATGCTCTTCTTCTTTTCATAGCCTGCAAGGGCTGTAGGGGCACCAATGATGACATTTTAACAGTCAATCATTGGTGTGTCTAGGGCATTTTAAACTTGGCAGAGCCCATCCCTTGCCAAGCTTGATAAACGAACAATTTAGAGTAGCCATTTAGCCTAACTGTATGTCTTTGAACTGTGGGAGAAACCAGAGCAAACTCATGCAGAGACAGGGAGAACATGCAAACTCCACACAGAAAGGCCCCCATCAGCCACTGGGCTTGAACCCAGAACCTTCTTGCTGTGAAGTGACAGTGCTAACCACTGCACCACCATGCCACCTTAACCAGGGGCTACAAATTGCCAAAAAAATTCAAACTGTTTTACATGACATTAATGGCATTTAGCAGACACTCTTATCCAGAGTGACACCAGAGCTGCCCAGGGAGTAGTTCAGGGTGAAGTGCCTTGCTCAAGGGCACTTCAGCCATTCCTATTAGTCCTGGGAATTGAATCTGCAACGCTTTGTTCCTAAAGCTGCTTCTCTAACAATTAGAGCATGACGTTTTGATTCAGATTCATTTTCAGGTGGCACAGTGGTGTAGTGGTTAGCACTGTCACCTCACAGCAAGAAAGTTCTGGGTTTGAGCCCAGTGGCCAATGGGGGCCTTTCTGTGTGGAGTTTGCATTCCCCGTGTCTGTGTGGGTTTCCTCCCAGTGCTCTAGTTTCCCCCACAGTCCAAAGACATGCAGGTTAGGCTAATTGGTAGCTCTAAATTGACCGTAGGTATGAATGGTTGTTTGTCTCTATGTGTCAACCCTGTGATGATCTGGCGACTTGTCCCTGCCTCTCGCCCATAGTCCAGCTTGCCTGTGACCCTGGACAGGATAAGTGGTTAGGAATAATGGATGGATGATTCATTTTCTCTTGCACCAACAGTAGTTCTGCTCATTTCCGACAGAAGGCTATTTCGTCTTTCTTGAAATAAGGGGCAATTCGGGTGCTTCCCCTCAGTTCAATAGTAACAGGGATTTTAGTCTTGATACAGTATTCCCTTGTTTCCAGAGTGTTGAACAGAGATTTGAGAAAATAGGCTACAGTTTCACAATGTTAATGTACCGGTTCATTTACCAGGACAAATGGCTCACAAAAACAATCTAAATGATGTCTTACTGTACACCTCAGATCCTTTTGTTTTGTCTACACCAGCGTTTGTTACAAAAACATGGTTCTTCTGTTCAGATTTTCCCAAATTCATGAGTGATCTGTCTATGTGTAGAGTTGGGATTCAGCTAAAACTGAATCAGTTTTCACAGATTCATTTTCAGGTGGCATGGTGGTGTAGTGGTTAGCACTGTCGCTTCACAGCAAGAAGTTTCTGGGTTTGAGCCCAGTGGCCAATGGGGGCCTTTCTGTGTGGAGTTTGCATTCCCTGTGTCTGCGTGGATTTCTTCCCAGTGCTCTAGTTTCCCCCAAAGACATGCAGGTTAGGTTAATTGGTAGCTCTAAACATTGCTTGATTAGCAATGTTAAAACTAGCGGGGCTCAAAATCCAGATATACAGTACTGTGTAAAAGTCTTAGGCACATGTAAAGACATGCTGTAAACCAAAAAGGCTTAAAAATAATGAAATTAAATGCTATACTATAAACAGCAGTAAGCCATAATAAATGAAACAAAGTCAATATTTGGTGTGAGACGACCCTTTGCTTTAAAAAGAAAATAGTAGTCTGAGGTCCAGTGAGTGCAGTTTTATGTGGAAATGAGCTGTAGGTTTTACTGAGCATCTTACAGAACCAGCCACAGTTCTTCTGGACACTGACTGTCACACTCGCTTCTTCATTTTGCACCAAAACCCAGCAGCCTTCATTATGTTTTCTTTTTTAATCTGAAAAGTGCTCTTTTGTGTAATATGCTCCTCAGATACAAACATCCATCCATCCATCCATCCATTATCTGTAGCCACTTATCCTGTTCTACAGGGTCACAGGCAAGCTGGAGCCTATCCCAGCTGACTATGGGTGAGAGGCGGGGTACACCCTGGACAAGTCGCCAGGTCATCACAGGGCTGACACATAGAGACAAACAACCATTCACACTCCCATTCACACGTACGGTCAATTTAGAGCCACCAATTAGCCTAACCTGCATGTCTTTGGACTGTGGAGGAAACTGGAGCACCTGGAGGAAGCCCACACAGACATGGGGAGAACATGCAAACTCCGCACAGAAAGGCCCTCGCCGGCCACGGGGCTCGAACCCGGACCTTCTTGCTGCGAGGTGACAGTGCTAACCACTACACCACCATGCCACCTAATGTAGAAGTCTCTCATCTCATCTCATTATCTCTAGCCACTTTATCCTTCTACAGGGTCGCAGGCAAGCTGGAGCCTATCCCAGCTGACTACAGGCGAAAGGCGGGGTACACCCTGGACAAGTCGCCAGGTCATCACAGGGCTGACACATAGACAACCATTCACACTCACATTCACACCTACGGTCAATTTAGAGTCACCAGTTAACCTAACCTGCATGTCTTTGGACTGTGGGGGAAACCGGAGCACCCGGAGGAAACCCACGCGGACACGGGGAGAACATGCAAACTCCACACAGAAAGGCCCTCGCCGGCCCTGGGGCTCGAACCCAGGACCTTCTTGCTGTGAGGCGACAGCGCTAACCACTACACCACCGTGCCGCCCCAAGTCTCTCCTATAACATTTAATAAGGTTGGAGATACAGAGCAGGGCATCTGAGACCATTCCTCTTTACACAATCTCTACAGATCATCCAGGGTCCTCAGCCCGCTCTTGTGTTCTCTCCTCTTCAGCTCAGGGGACTGAGATGGCCAGGGAAGAAGATTGATTCTGTGCTCAATGAACCATTTTTATGTTGATTTGGACATCGGGTCATTGTCCTGCTGGAAGATCCAATGACCACCTAGTTTTAGTTTCCTCTCAGAGGCAGCCAGATTCTGATTTAAAATGTCCTGGTACTTCATGGAGTCCATGATGCCATGGACCCTAACAAGGTCTCCAGGGACTTTGGAGGAAAAACAGCCCCTAAACATCACAAAGCTTCCACCATATTTTACAGTTGGGATCGGGTTCTTTTCATTATAGCCATCCTTCTTTTTACACCAAACCCACCTTGAGTGTTTATTGGCAAAAAGCTCAATTTTTGTTCCATCAAACCAGAGAACACGGTTCCAGTCAAATTTGTCATAGCGTTTCCCAAACTTCAGGTGCTTATGTTTGTGGTTAACTGACAGGCTTTTTTTGGCACACCTTCCAAATAATCTGTCGGCATGGAGGTGGAGTCTGATGGTGGTTTTGGAGACTTGGAAAACCCCAAGATTTTACTTTTTCCTGTAAATTCACCAACTGTGATCCTTGGGGATTTTTTTTCTTTGCCTCCTCACTTCTTTATCCTCCTCACTGAACTGTATGTGGGGGCAAAATAAACTGGGGTTTTCTTCAGGCAAGTTTGTAACAGCTCCAGTTGATGTCCACTTTTTATTATTATTATTCTCATTCTCATTATCTCTAGCCGCTTTATCCTTCTACAGGGTCGCAGGCAAGCTGGAGCCTATCCCGGCTGACTATGGGCGAAAGGCGGGGTACACCCTGGACAAGTATTATTATTATTATTATTATTATTATTGCCCTAACAGTAGAAATGGACATTTTCAGGCGAGTAGCTATTTTTATAACCATTCCCTGACCTTTCAAGGTCAACACACTTCTCCCTCATTGGGTTTGTGTGTTTCTTATCTTTCCCATGTGGATGGATGACTAAGGGTATTTGTCCTCTGTGTCACCTCATATTTGTTCCCCAGTCAATCAGGAAGTCATGGATTACAGCTTGAAAGTTCCTACACACTCCAATCAACTAAAAATACTGTACAATTTAAATGGGAAACATGTTTCATTGTGTTCACTATCATTTCCAGGAGTGCCAATAATATTGGCAGATCTATTTTTGTTGAAAATAATTATTTCTTGATGAGAGACTTGTTTTTCTCTGAATAAATTTATTTCAATTAAAAAGGTTGTAAAAAGTTTTCTCATTTTTTCAGTGTGAAATGAAGCCACTTCATCAAAAGGTGGATTTTTTTCTAACCCTTTTTACTCGTCTTTATACACGGTGTCAATAATTGTGGAGGGCACTGTATGGATTCAAAAGAAACAGGACATTTCAGATACAAGTATATAAATATATACTGTTGTGGTCAGAAGTTTACATACAGTGACCTGAATGTCATCTTGGATATGAATGTCATGGCAATATTTGGGCTTTCAGTCATTTCTTTCAACTGTTCTTTTTCTGGAGCAGAATGATTGTACAGCATACAATTTTAAAAAACCCACTAAAATTTGTTGCACAAGTTTTAATTTTCTTTGGGTTTTCTGAAATCAACACAGGGTCAAAATTATACATATAGCACACCTAATATTTGGGTAAAACATCTCTTCACCTTGAGAAAAGATTCACCTTGACCAAACATTTTTGTTTACCATGAACAAGCTTCTGGCAGAATTCTGGTTGGATATTTCACGACTCTTCATGGTAGAATTTGTAGAGTTCAATCGATCAATTTTTTTTCTTGGAATGGACTCGACTTATAAGCACGGTCCATATATTTTCAATAGTGTTGAAGCCAGGACTTGTTTTAAGCTTAATGTGAGCCTGCTTTATCCTCCACAACCAGCTCTGATGTGTGTTTGGGTTCATTGCCTTGTTGTAACTCAAGTCCCAAGTTTGAGCCCATCTGACCACACAGCTATCCTCCAGAAGGCATTTTTTGTCTGCGTGGTCAGCTTCAAAATTTAGTTAAGCTTGAAGGTGTCAGTTTTGGAGCAGGGGGTTATTTCTTGGATAGCAGCCTCTTAGTCCATGGTGATCTGAACTGTAGACAGTGATCCATCAGCTTCCAGTTCATGGCAGGGCTGTGCCATGGTGGTTCCCAGGTTGTTCCTGACCATCCAAACCAATTTCCTTTCATCTGAGGGTGACAGTTTGGGTTTTCTTGAAGCAAAGTGGCTTGGCAAAGTGACTTCACCTCACAATAACTTGGATACAATTGTTTGAACTGATCTTGGAATTTGCAGTTGTTTAGAAATGGCTCCAAGAGGCATTCCGGAGTTGTGTATATCTGCGATCCTCTTTCTCAGATCTGCACTGAGCTCCTTGGACTTTCCCATTTTACTGTGTGTTGGTCAATCCAATGAGTGCTGTAAACAAAACCTTTTTATGAAGACACAGAGACTAGCTGGAGTCAATCATGATCACTAACCGGAAGTTAAGAGACCCCGGCCTTGGCAAGATAAAAGACATTTTGGAAGTTTCAGCACCTCTGAATTAATAATCTAAGTGAGCGTATGTACACTTTTGACCCTGTATGTAGAATTTTGACCCTGTGTTCATTTCAGAAAACCCAAAGAAAATTAAAACTTGTGCACCAAATTCTAGTGTTTTTTTTATTTTTATTAAAAATGCATGCTGTACAATCATTCTGCCACAGAAAAAGAACAGTTCAAAGAAATTACTGAAAGCCCAAATATCGCCAGAACCTTCATATCCAAGGTGACATTCATGTTCCTGTATGTAAACTTCTGACCACAACTATATATCCTTGTGACAACACAAATGTTCTCTCTTTGTCCCTCTTAGGTGGGTAATCCAACCTTGTGATTGAGTGGGCCAGGTCCACCTTGCCCACCCCTAGCCAGCTGGGCCCCTTGTAGTCTTAGGCTGCTGGGCCATAGAAGGTTCACGCTGCACGCTGCATGCTGCACGCTGCACGCTACACGCGTGTAAAGAAAAGTGGACAAACGTAGCATGACTTGCTCTGGGCCATAGAACGGCGTTCACGTTGCACGCTGCACGCTGCACACTTCACGCGTGAAGCGTGAAATGAACATGCACACTTTTTTCTAGGCGTGAAGATGGAAATTCCAGTCAATGCATGCGGCCACCGCCGCGCCAGCCAATCAGAACGGGTCTAGGGAGATAACGCTATGCTTTCAGGGGAAAACTTCAGAAAAAATATAATTGAATGGTATAATTGAAAAATAGTTCTTCATCGGGATTGTCAAGCAGATTATAGAATGTTCGGTGAAATTCACCACGGGTTTCTCTCAGAAGGAAGTGTTCTCGGCTCCAAATTCTGTTCCTTTTTCTCTTCCTCTGTCTCAGTAAAAGCAGAATGAGGCAATCGTCGTCATCCGAAGAGTCCATATTGTTGGTTACTCGGTCAAAGTAGAACAGACGCAACACGTGAACATCCAAGCATGAAGTTTAATGGCCCAGGGTCCAGTTCTTCACGTGAACGTGTAGCGTGCAGCATGCAGCATGCAGCGTGAACCTTCTATGGCCCAGCAGCCTTATAAAAGCAAACAGGCTCAAATTTAAACCTGCTCACACAGGTAGATGTCTTACCTCTGTTGTGAATGAAACAGCCATTCTTCACTAAGCAGGCAGAGGCTGTGAAGTGTTGCCCCCAGGCTCAGAGCGAATATCAAAAGTCCTGACATCTCTCTCATGAGCTCGGAGTCCAACAACCAAATCATCACCAATGCCAGACTGCTCAACACCACCTCACACATCGCTGGCACACAGCCCCGTGGTCTTGGTACCACACACTCCTCCACCATCTTCACCTGTGTCTGAACACAATTAATACAATCACTCCACAGTGCCATGAGGAATGTCAAAATCCATATTCATGCTACATGGCCAAATGTCATCTGTTTCCACCTGTCCAACAGGATTCTGCTGTATTACTAAATGAAATAAAAACAAACCACATACTGTATGTCCTAACTTGTTCTGCAGGTCTGATCTACTTTAAAAAGAAACACTATCTGTGTAAAACACAGATGTTGAAACACTAATGGTTAACAAGCAATATTGATGGCTACTGGCGTTGGCTACTGGATTACTGAGTTAAAGAAATGAAAAGAAAAACTGCACCATGAAATACATTAAATGTGTTTATGTCAAAATATGTGTGATGTGCTTGGCAATTCTGGCACTAAATTGTTGTATGGTGATGATCGAAATCTTCTGTTCATGTTGATTTAAGCGTGCATTGTGATGATTTTATACTCAGACTGAAGAACTATTCAGGGTTGGCTGCGAGTTGTGCACAAATGAGCAGTTTGGCTAAAAAATAAGGTCTCAGTTATGCACAAGTCTGAACTTGCATAAACTGTAAGCCCATTCCCCTTGTGCAATATCTCCTCCAGTGAGGAACAGTATTAAGTCCAATAAAGCATTAGATGTTTATTTCACTGCTTACCATATACTTATTCATACATCATATATAAGTCTAGATCAATATATAATGGATGGATGGAAGGAAACTGGTTCCTGTTTTTATGTTACATAATATGACATTTAACAACAAAAACTATTTCCTTCTTCAGTTTGCATTTTCTAACCCTGATTTTTTTTAGGGCTGAAAGGTAAGTGAGCAATTCGACATTTAAAGGTGGAGGGTAAACGATTCCGTGTTTAAAGGTGGAGGGTAAACAATTCCACGTTTAAAGGCGGAGGGTAAACAATTCCACGTTTAAAGGCGGAGGGTAAACGATTCCCTGTTTAAAGGCGGAGGGTAAACGATTCCCTGTTTAAAGGTGGAGGGTAAACGATTCCACGTTTAAAGGTGGAGGGTAAACGATTCCCTGTTTAAAGGTGGAGGGTAAACGATTCCACGTTTAAAGGTGGAGGGTCAACGATTCCACGTTTAAAGGTGGAGGGTCAACGATTCCACGTTTAAAGGTGGAGGGTCAACGATTCCACGTTTAAAGGTGGAGGGTCAACGATTCCACGTTTAAAGGTGGAGGGTAAACGATTCCACGTTTAAAGGTGGAGGGTAAACGATTCCCTGTTTAAAGGTGGAGGGTAAACGATTCCACGTTTAAAGGTGGAGGGTCAACGATTCCACGTTTAAAGGTGGAGGGTCAACGATTCCACGTTTAAAGGTGGAGGGTAAACGATTCCACGTTTAAAGGTGGAGGGTAAACGATTCCCTGTTTAAAGGTGGAGGGTAAACGATTCCACGTTTAAAGGTGGAGGGTCAACGATTCCACATTTAAAGGTGAAGGGTAAACGATTCCTGTTTAAAGGCGGAGGGTAAACGATTCCCTGTTTAAAGGCGGAGGGTAAACGATTCCCTGTTTAAAGGTGGAGAGTAAACAATTCCACGTTTAAAGGCGGAGGGTAAACGATTCCCTGTTTAAAGGCGGAGGGTAAACGATTCCCTGTTTAAAGGTGGAGGGTAAACGATTCCCTGTTTAAAGGTGGAGGGTAAATGATTCCACGTTTAAAGGTGGAGGGTAAACGATTCCCTGTTTAAAGGTGGAGGGTAAACGATTCCCTGTTTAAAGGTGGAGGGTAAACGATTCCCTGTTTAAAGGTGGAGGGTAAACGATTCCCTGTTTAAAGGTGGAGGGTAAACGATTCCACGTTTAAAGGTGGAGGGTAAACGATTCCCTGTTTAAAGGTGGAGGGTAAATGATTCCACGTTTAAAGGCGGAGGGTAAACGATTCCCTGTTTAAAGGTGGAAGGTAAACAATTCCACGTTTAAAGGCGGAGGGTAAACGATTCCCTGTTTAAAGGCGGAGGGTAAACAATTCCATGTTTAAAGGCGGAGGGTAAACGATTCCCTGTTTAAAGGCGGAGGGTAAACAATTCCATGTTTAAAGGCGGAGGGTAAACGATTCCGTGTTTAAAGGTGGAGGGTAAACGATTCCACGTTTAAAGGCGGAGGGTAAACGATTCCCTGTTTAAAGGTGGAGGGTCAACGATTCCACGTTTAAAGGCGGAGGGTAAACGATTCCCTGTTTAAAGGCGGAGGGTAAACGATTCCCTGTTTAAAGGTGGAGGGTAAATGATTCCACGTTTAAAGGCGGAGGGTAAACGATTCCCCATTTAAAGGTGGAAGGTAAACGATTCCGTGTTTAAAGGTGGAGGGTAAACAATTCCACGTTTAAAGGTGGAGGGTAAACGATTCCACTTTTAAAGGTGGAGGGTAAACGATTCCCTGTTTAAAGGTGGAGGGTAAACGATTCCCTGTTTAAAGGTGGAGCGTAAACGATTCCGTGTTTAAAGGTGGAGGGTAAATGATTCCACGTTTAAAGGCGGAGGGTAAACGATTCCCTGTTTAAAGGTGGAGGGTAAACGATTCCCTGTTTAAAGGTGGAGGGTAAATGATTCCACGTTTAAAGGCGGAGGGTAAACGATTCCCTGTTTAAAGGTGGAAGGTAAACAATTCCCTGTTTAAAGGCGGAGGGTAAACAATTCCACGTTTAAAGGCGGAGGGTAAACGATTCCCTGTTTAAAGGCGGAGGGTAAACAATTCCATGTTTAAAGGTGGAGGGTAAATGATTCCGTGTTTAAAGGTGGAGGGTAAACGATTCCACGTTTAAAGGCGGAGGGTAAACGATTCCCTGTTTAAAGGTGGAGGGTCAACGATTCCACGTTTAAAGGCGGAGGGTAAACGATTCCCTGTTTAAAGGCGGAGGGTAAACGATTCCGTGTTTAAAGGTGGAGGGTAAATGATTCCACGTTTAAAGGCGGAGGGTAAACGATTCCCCATTTAAAGGTGGAAGGTAAACGATTCCCTGTTTAAAGGTGGAGGGTAAACAATTCCACGTTTAAAGGCGGAGGGTAAACGATTCCCTGTTTAAAGGTGGAGGGTAAACGATTCCCTGTTTAAAGGTGGAGGGTAAATGATTCCACGTTTAAAGGTGGAGGGTAAACGATTCCACTTTTAAAGGTGGAAGGTAAAGGATTCCCTGTTTAAAGGCGGAGGGTAAACGATTCCCTGTTTAAAGGTGGAGGGTAAACGATTCCACGTTTAAAGGTGGAGGGTCAACGATTCCACGTTTAAAGGTGGAGGGTCAACGATTCCACGTTTAAAGGTGGAGGGTCAACGATTCCACGTTTAAAGGTGGAGGGTCAACGATTCCACGTTTAAAGGTGGAGGGTAAACGATTCCACGTTTAAAGGTGGAGGGTAAACGATTCCCTGTTTAAAGGTGGAGGGTAAACGATTCCACGTTTAAAGGTGGAGGGTCAACGATTCCACGTTTAAAGGTGGAGGGTCAACGATTCCACGTTTAAAGGTGGAGGGTAAACGATTCCACGTTTAAAGGTGGAGGGTAAACGATTCCCTGTTTAAAGGTGGAGGGTAAACGATTCCACGTTTAAAGGTGGAGGGTCAACGATTCCACATTTAAAGGTGAAGGGTAAACGATTCCTGTTTAAAGGCGGAGGGTAAACGATTCCCTGTTTAAAGGCGGAGGGTAAACGATTCCCTGTTTAAAGGTGGAGAGTAAACAATTCCACGTTTAAAGGCGGAGGGTAAACGATTCCCTGTTTAAAGGCGGAGGGTAAACGATTCCCTGTTTAAAGGTGGAGGGTAAACGATTCCCTGTTTAAAGGTGGAGGGTAAATGATTCCACGTTTAAAGGTGGAGGGTAAACGATTCCCTGTTTAAAGGTGGAGGGTAAACGATTCCCTGTTTAAAGGTGGAGGGTAAACGATTCCCTGTTTAAAGGTGGAGGGTAAACGATTCCCTGTTTAAAGGTGGAGGGTAAACGATTCCACGTTTAAAGGTGGAGGGTAAACGATTCCCTGTTTAAAGGTGGAGGGTAAATGATTCCACGTTTAAAGGCGGAGGGTAAACGATTCCCTGTTTAAAGGTGGAAGGTAAACAATTCCACGTTTAAAGGCGGAGGGTAAACGATTCCCTGTTTAAAGGCGGAGGGTAAACAATTCCATGTTTAAAGGCGGAGGGTAAACGATTCCCTGTTTAAAGGCGGAGGGTAAACAATTCCATGTTTAAAGGCGGAGGGTAAACGATTCCGTGTTTAAAGGTGGAGGGTAAACGATTCCACGTTTAAAGGCGGAGGGTAAACGATTCCCTGTTTAAAGGTGGAGGGTCAACGATTCCACGTTTAAAGGCGGAGGGTAAACGATTCCCTGTTTAAAGGCGGAGGGTAAACGATTCCCTGTTTAAAGGTGGAGGGTAAATGATTCCACGTTTAAAGGCGGAGGGTAAACGATTCCCCATTTAAAGGTGGAAGGTAAACGATTCCGTGTTTAAAGGTGGAGGGTAAACAATTCCACGTTTAAAGGTGGAGGGTAAACGATTCCACTTTTAAAGGTGGAGGGTAAACGATTCCCTGTTTAAAGGTGGAGGGTAAACGATTCCCTGTTTAAAGGTGGAGCGTAAACGATTCCGTGTTTAAAGGTGGAGGGTAAATGATTCCACGTTTAAAGGCGGAGGGTAAACGATTCCCTGTTTAAAGGTGGAGGGTAAACGATTCCCTGTTTAAAGGTGGAGGGTAAATGATTCCACGTTTAAAGGCGGAGGGTAAACGATTCCCTGTTTAAAGGTGGAAGGTAAACAATTCCCTGTTTAAAGGCGGAGGGTAAACAATTCCACGTTTAAAGGCGGAGGGTAAACGATTCCCTGTTTAAAGGCGGAGGGTAAACAATTCCATGTTTAAAGGTGGAGGGTAAATGATTCCGTGTTTAAAGGTGGAGGGTAAACGATTCCACGTTTAAAGGCGGAGGGTAAACGATTCCCTGTTTAAAGGTGGAGGGTCAACGATTCCACGTTTAAAGGCGGAGGGTAAACGATTCCCTGTTTAAAGGCGGAGGGTAAACGATTCCGTGTTTAAAGGTGGAGGGTAAATGATTCCACGTTTAAAGGCGGAGGGTAAACGATTCCCCATTTAAAGGTGGAAGGTAAACGATTCCCTGTTTAAAGGTGGAGGGTAAACAATTCCACGTTTAAAGGCGGAGGGTAAACGATTCCCTGTTTAAAGGTGGAGGGTAAACGATTCCCTGTTTAAAGGTGGAGGGTAAATGATTCCACGTTTAAAGGTGGAGGGTAAACGATTCCACTTTTAAAGGTGGAAGGTAAAGGATTCCCTGTTTAAAGGCGGAGGGTAAACGATTCCCTGTTTAAAGGTGGAGGGTAAACGATTCCCTGTTTAAAGGTGGAGGGTAAATGATTCCACGTTTAAAGGCGGAGGGTAAACGATTCCGTGGCAGAGGGTAAACAATTCCATGTTTAAAGGTGGAGGGTAGACTTCCGCTTCCGGCCTTGACACGGATGGCAGCATAAAGAAGTTGCTCCCGAGTAAGTTATAATTTTAGCCCTAAATCATCACATATCAAACATCAAAGTAGGAAAAATCTATGAGGGGGCAACGATGGCAGCTAAGGTTAAAAAAGACGGCAAAGAACTTAAAGCACAAAAGCAAACAGGGACTCGAAATGACGATGCTAATCCTGTCGGGGAATCTACAGCTTATTTGGATCTGATACTACGAGAATTAAGAGAATTTCGACAGGACAATAAATCACAATGGAAGAAATCAAAGGGGAAATAACAAAAACTAAACACCAAATTGGAAGAGGCTGAGAGCCGAATCGAAAAGGCAGAAGAAAGAATACAAAATGTCGAGGACATTGTGTCTGAAATGCTAAAACTTCATGCTCAGATGGAGGCAAGGCTAACCAAGCAGGAGAGTCGCTCACAACGTGAAAACTTTCACTTATATGGGATTCCGAAGGGGGCTGAAAGGGACAGTCTGTCAGTGATTGTGTTCGTGGAGCAGCTGATAAGGGATAATCTTGACGTTGCTGATACGGCCCTGAACATTGAGAGAGCTCATTGCTCACTAGGAGTTCGGCCCCCACCAAATGCACAACCAAGATCAATCATTGTCAAATTCGCTAGCTTCCGAGCCAAAGAGATGGTGCTCAGGAAAGCGTGGCAAAAGAAGGGTTTGATGTTGGGCACAACCCGAATTAACATAGACAATGATTACCCACCACGTATTCTACAACAACGAAAAGAATATGCAGAGGTTCGGAAGGTTCTCAGGGATCGAAACATCAAGTTTCAAACGTTGTTTCCCGCCCGGCTTAAAGTGCAATACCAGGAAGGAGAAAAGATCTACAACACGGTTGAAGAGGCAACGGGAGATTTGGCTGAGAGAGGTTTCGACATCACCGCGGTCAGTCAACCTGAGACAATGATGGAGCGCCTTAGGAAATTAAGCTGGCAGAGAAGCGGACGAGCCCGACGACGAGTGGAAAGCACCGGTTCTGGAACCCCAAACTATAAAGAGCGACTGCAGGGCTTCCGAAGAGATGTACCACCCCAAAGCGCAGACAGCGGTTAGTAACTTGATGTAAAAACGGACTCAATCCCCGCTTAGGAATGGTGAGTTTTGCTTGTGTGACTATTTAGCTCATAATAGAGCACAATGTGGCGCTAAACCTAGCTGTAAAGTTATATTTCTAATACTCTGGAAAACAAATGGGCATGGAACTTTATGTGGACACCTGTGAGGGCCCTCCCACTTACCAAGAGGGAGGCTATCCCCCAAATCCACCTGCTTCCATCTGGTGGAGGGTCTTAAGTAAGACTCATATCTTGGAAGACCATTATATGTTTATCTTTTCTTATCTTGTTCAATGTTCACAATATGTTTGTTTGCAGTCGTTCTATACTGTACAGGGGTTATTTTTTACTAAAATGCAGGACTTGCCCAAAGATATAAGCCTTTATGCAGAACATAAGATTAGCCACATATAATGTTAACGGTTTAAATAACCCAGTTAAAAGAGGAAAAATTTTAGCTCAACTTAAAAGAGATAAGGTTCAAGTAGCTTATCTTCAAGAAACCCACCTCAACACCATTGAACATGCCAAACTTAACAGAATGGGCATTAAATATGTATTTGCATCATCTCATAGATCTGGGCATAAAAGAGGAGTAGCTATTCTGATAGCAAGAGGCGTGAATTATGAGCACATATCAGAACTCACTGATACGGAAGGCAGGTATGTGATGATTACAGGCAAAATAGAAGGGACTATGGTAACTTTACTTAATGTTTATGCACCTCCAGGCAGTGGATGGATGTTTTATAGGAAAATGTTTGACTTGATGACAACAAAAGCACAAGGGGTTGTCATTTGTGGGGGCGACTTTAACATACACCTACACCCAACACTAGATGTTTCAAATGGTAAGTCTGAGACAAAACCTATAAGTAGAAGAGTGATTGACATGATGAAAGAATTAGGTATTGTACAACCCCGATTCCAAAAAAGTTGGGACAAAGTACAAATTGTAAATAAAAACGGAATGCAATGATGTGGAAGTTTCAAAATTCCATATTTTATTCAGAATAGAACATAGATGACATATCAAATGTTTAAACTGAGAAAATGTATCATTTAAAGAGAAAAATTAGGTGATTTTAAATTTCATGACAACAACACGTCTCAAAAAAGTTGGGACAAGGCCATGTTTCCCACTGTGAGACATCCCCTTTTCTCTTTACAACAGTCTGTAAACGTCTGGGGACTGAGGAGACAAGTTGCTCAAGTTTAGGGATAGGAATGTTAACCCATTCTTGTCTAATGTAGGATTCTAGTTGTTCAACTGTCTTAGGTCTTGTTTGTCGTATCTTCCGTTTTATGATGCGCCAAATGATTTCTATGGGTGAAAGATCTGGACTGCAGGCTGGCCAGTTCAGTACCCGGACCCTTCTTCTACGCAGCCATGATGCTGTAATTGATGCAGTATGTGGTTTGGCATTGTCATGTTGGAAAATGCAAGGTCTTCCCTGAAAGAGACGTCGTCTGGATGGGAGCATATGTTGCTCTAGAACCTGGATATACCTTTCAGCATTGATGGTGTCTTTCCAGATGTGTAAGCTGCCCATGCCACACGCACTAATGCAACCCCAAAAAAGTCCAAAAAAGTTGGGACAAAGTATAAATTGTAAATAAAAATAGAATGCAATAATTTACAAATCTCAAAAACTGATATTGTATTCACAATAGAACATAGACAACATATCAAATGTCGAAAGTGAGACATTTTGAAATTTCATGCCAAATATTGGCTCATTTGAAATTTCATGACAGCAACACATCTCAAAAAAGTTGGGACAGGGGCAATAAGAGGCTGGAAAAGTTAAAGGTACAAAAAAGGAACAGCTGGAGGACCAAATTGCAACTCATTAGGTCAATTGGCAATAGGTCATTAACATGACTGGGTATAAAAAGAGCATCTTGGAGTGGCAGCGGCTCTCAGAAGTAAAGATGGGAAGAGGATCACCAATCCCCCTAATTCTGCACCGACAAATAGTGGAGCAATATCAGAAAGGAGTTCGACAGTGTAAAATTGCAAAGAGTTTGAACGTATCATCATCTACAGTGCATAATATCATCAAAAGATTCAGAGAATCTGGAAGAATCTCTGTGCGTAAGGGTCAAGGCCAGTAAACCATACTGGGTGCCCGTGATCTTCGGGCCCTTAGACGGCACTGCATCACATACAGGCATGCTTCTGTATTGGAAATCACAAAATGGGCTCAGGAATATTTCCAGAGAACATTATCTGTGAACACAATTCACTGTGCCATCCGCCGTTGCCAGCTAAAACTCTATAGTACAAAGAAGAAGCTGTATCTAAATATGATCCAGAAGCGCAGATGTCTTCTCTGGGCCAAGGCTCATTTAAAATGGACTGTGGCAAAGTAGAAAACTGTTCTGTGGTCAGACAAATCAAAATTTGAAGTTCTTTATGGAAATCAGGGACGCCGTGTCATTCGGACTAAAGAGGAGAAGGTTGACCCAAGTTGTTATCAGCTCTCAGTTCAGAAGCCTGCATCTCTGATGGTATGGGGTTGCATTAGTGCATGTGGCATGGGCAGCTTACACATCTGGAAAGACACCATCAATGCTGAAAGGTATATCCAGGTTCTAGAGCAACATATGCTCCCATCCAGACGACGTCTCTTTCAGGGAAGACCTTGCATTTTCCAACATGACAATGCCAAACCACATACTGCATCAATTACAGCATCATGGCTGCATAGAAGAAGGGTCCGGGTACTGAACTGGCCAGCCTGCAGTCCAGATCTTTCACCCACAGAAAACATTTGGTGCATCATAAAACAGAAGATACGACAAAAAAGACCTAAGACAGTTGAACAACTAGAATCCTACATTAGACAAGAATGGGTTAACATTCCTATCCCTAAACTTGAGCAACTTGTCTCCTCAGTCCCCAGACGTTTACAGACTGTTGTAAAGAGAAAAGGGGATGTCTCACAGTGGGAAACATGGCCTTGTCCCAACTTTTTTGAGATGTGTTGTTGTCATGAAATTTAAAATCACCTAATTTTTCTCTTTAAATGATACATTTTCTCAGTTTAAACATTTGATATGTCATCTATGTTCTATTCTGAATAAAATATGGAATTTTGAAACTTCCACATCATTGCATTCCGTTTTTATTTACAATTTGTACTTTGTCCCAACTTTTTTGGAATCAGGGTTATATTACAAAACTATCCACTTTGAATTATGGGCCACTAAACAACAACATTAAATCTGACATGCAGAGATGGAGCGTCATTCCCTTCCTTGGTCTCTACTCAAGGGTGGAGTGTATAAGAATGAATGTACTACCAAGATTATTATACCTCTTTCAGTGTCTCCCAGTGGACATACCCATAAAACAGTTCATGGGATGGGACAAAATGATATCAAGATCTCTGTGGCAAGGTAAAAAAAACCTAGGATTAGGTATAAAACTCTTCAATTGCATAAAGACTATGGTGGTCTAGGCCTTCCCTGCTTGCGGGAATATTATTTTGCAGCCCAATTAAGACCTTTAGTGTGCTGGAGCAACCCATCATATTCAGCAAGATGGAAAGCTATAGAGAGCAATATGACTCCTCAGATCCCCTTAGCAGCTATAATGGCAGACAATAAATTGATGAATAATATGGTAGAAAAAAACAACCCTTGGATTAACACTACATTGAAAATATGGCAGAAGATAATAAAACTTTGTGAATTGGAACATACAGTACTCTAAAAATATTACGATGGTGCGCTTATGACACGGATTTCTCCCCTAACATTCTGGACTCCAGATTCAAGACCTGGATTAAAGGGGGGCTTACTACTTACCACACATTTGTAAATGAAGGCACACTTAAGAGCTTTGAGTTGTTGCAGCAAGAGAATGGATTACAACCCCAAGATTTTTATAGATACATTCAGTTTAGGCGATACTTTCAGGAACATATAGCTAGAGCAATAGAGGGGCAAAAGACAGGTATTTTAGAAATGTTCCAGGGAGCTAATAATTCAGTAACTTGCAAGAAGGTTGTATCTAGATTGTACCAGGCATTACGTCAAGCTAGTCCAGACAACACTCTATATATTAAGGATAAATGGGAAAAGGAAGGTAATCTTACAATAGCTGAAGAATGGGGAAATCTGTGGAAACTACAATGGGGAACAACATGCTCAAACACATGGCGTGAATATAGCTGGAAAAACTTATCGAGATTTTTTATAACACCATTACAGCAGCGCACACAAATATCTAGCACTGCCTGCTGGAGGGCCTGTGGGGCAAATGAGGCCAATCACTTTCATGTTTTCTGGGATTGCCCAATAATAACACCATACTGGCGAGACATCCACTTTCACCTGAACAAGATTTTTGAAGTAGACATTCCTTGTAGACTTGACATTTTATACTTAGGAAATATTTCACTTGATTGTTGGGACTACTGGGATAAAAAGTTGTTACTTATACTACTGGTGGCGAGTAAAAAAACAATATCAAGAAGATGGTTAAAGTCAGACCCTCCTACAATAGGAGAATGGCTAGATGTAATTCAGGATATATACACAATGGAAAAGTTGACTTACTCCCTCAAAATAAAGACTGACGACTTTTCTAGAATCTGGCTTAGATGGACTGAGTATGTTGAACAAGGGGGTTTAAGATCAGATTTTGCTTGAGGCATCTTCCTGTAATGTATGTATGCATGTCACGTTTCTTTTTCTTTAATTCTTTTCTAAGGAAAACAGTGAAACTTACCCCTATGTTCTAATTGTTTTTATTGTATATAAAAATGTTCAAAAAATGGCCCAGGCACACAATGTTGTGACGATTATGGATGGATATTTTTTGGGTTTTCTCTGCTAGAAATGGTTTTATTTGGGTTTGAATTGTTTACCTATTTTAGTTTTTGCAAAGGAAACTACTGTGTAAAGAAAGAAAGAAATGAGAAATGGAAGGATAATATCCTCTATTGTATGTGACCTGATGGCTAAATAAAAAGAAAATTACAAAAAAAAAAGGTGGAGGGTAAACGATTCCCTGTTTAAAGGTGGAGGTTAAACGATTCCCTGTTTAAAGGTGGAGGGTAAATGATTCCGTGTTTAAAGGTGGAGGGTAAACGAGTCCGTGTTTAAAGGTGGAGGGTAAACGATTCCGTGTTTAAAGGTGGAGGGTAAACGATTCCCTGTTTAAAGGTGGAGGGTAAGCGATTCCCTGTTTAAAGATGGAGGTTAAACGATTCCCTGTTTAAAGGTGGAGGGTAAACGATTCCCTGTTTAAAGGTGGAGGGTAAACGATTCCGTGTTTAAAGGCGGAGGTTAAACGATTCCCTGTTTAAAGGTGGAGGTTAAACGATTCCCTGTTTAAAGGTGGAGGGTAAGCGATTCCCTGTTTAAAGGTGGAGGTTAAACGATTCCCTGTTTAAAGGTGGAGGGTAAACGATTCCCTGTTTAAAGGTGGAGGGTAAACGATTCCCTGTTTAAAGGTGGAGGGTAAGCGATTCCCTGTTTAAAGGTGGAGGTTAAACGATTCCCTGTTTAAAGGTGGAGGGTAAACGATTCCCTGTTTAAAGGTGGAGGGTAAACGATTCCGTGTTTAAAGGTGGAGGTTAAACGATTCCCTGTTTAAAGGTGGAGGTTAAACGATTCCCTGTTTAAAGGCGGAGGGTAAGCGATTCCCTGTTTAAAGGTGGAGGTTAAACGATTCCCTGTTTAAAGGTGGAGGGTAAACGATTCCCTGTTTAAAGGTGGAGGGTAAACGATTCCCTGTTTAAAGGTGGAGGGTAAACGATTCCCTGTTTAAAGGCGGAGGGTAAACGATTCCCTGTTTAAAGGCGGAGGGTAAACGATTCCGTGTTTAAAGGCGGAGGGTAAACGATTCCGTGTTTAAAGGCGGAGGGTAAACGATTCCGTGTTTAAAGGCGGAGGGTAAACGATTCCCTGTTTAAAGGAGGAGGGTAAACGATTCCCTGTTTAAAGGCGGAGGGTAAACGATTCCCTGTTTAAAGGTGGAGGGTAAGCGATTCCCTGTTTAAAGGTGGAGGTTAAACGATTCCCTGTTTAAAGGTGGAGGGTAAACGATTCCCTGTTTAAAGGCAGAGGGTAAACGATTCCGTGTTTAAAGGCGGAGGTTAAACGATTCCCTGTTTAAAGGCGGAGGGTAAACGATTCCCTGTTTAAAGGTGGAGGGTAAACGATTCCCTGTTTAAAGGTGGAGGGTAAACGATTCCCTGTTTAAAGGTGGAGGGTAAACGATTCCCTGTTTAAAGGTGGAGGGTAAACGATTCCGTGTTTAAAGGTGGAGGTTAAACGATTCCCTGTTTAAAGGTGGAGGTTAAACGATTCCCTGTTTAAAGGCGGAGGGTAAGCGATTCCCTGTTTAAAGGTGGAGGTTAAACGATTCCCTGTTTAAAGGTGGAGGGTAAACGATTCCCTGTTTAAAGGCGGAGGGTAAACGATTCCGTGTTTAAAGGCGGAGGGTAAACGATTCCGTGTTTAAAGGCGGAGGGTAAACGATTCCGTGTTTAAAGGCGGAGGGTAAACGATTC
The DNA here is from genome assembly GCF_027579695.1 of Neoarius graeffei. Lineage (NCBI taxonomy): Eukaryota > Metazoa > Chordata > Actinopteri > Siluriformes > Ariidae > Neoarius > Neoarius graeffei. Next base: position 98,865,692 of record NC_083570.1, read on the forward strand.
CCTGTTTAAAGGAGGAGGGTAAACGATTCCCTGTTTAAAGGCGGAGGGTAAACGATTCCCTGTTTAAAGGTGGAGGGTAAGCGATTCCCTGTTTAAAGGTGGAGGTTAAACGATTCCCTGTTTAAAGGTGGAGGGTAAACGATTCCCTGTTTAAAGGCAGAGGGTAAACGATTCCGTGTTTAAAGGCGGAGGTTAAACGATTCCCTGTTTAAAGGCGGAGGGTAAACGATTCCCTGTTTAAAGGTGGAGGGTAAACGATTCCCTGTTTAAAGGCAGAGGGTAAACGATTCCCTGTTTAAAGGCGGAAGGTAAACGATTCCGTGTTTAAAGGCGGAGGGTAAACGATTCCCTGTTTAAAGGTGGAGGGTAAATGATTCCCTGTTTAAAGGTGGAGGTTAAACGATTCCCTGTTAAAGGTGGAGGGTAAACGATTCCCTATTTAAAGCTGGAGGGTAAACGATTCCACGTTTAAAAGTGGAAGTTTACACACTAATGAAAATCCCTCTCTCTGACACTTCCACTAAAAAAAAAAGAAAAAGAAAAAAGAATCACAGCAGATCAGCCAGTGGTGTCAGGACTGATCACCTACATGATGCATTTCTGCCTTCTAGTTCACACTGAGTCTGAGTCCAGGGCTGTCCAATCTGCCCTCCTTTATTTTTTTATCTCTTTATTGTACTGTACATAAAACCTGTGTGTTAAGCCCGCCTGTGAATTACAGGTATGTTTTTTTCAATTACATTTAATAAGGCTGGATACAAACTGCACCTGGAACCAGCTACTCAATAGTGCATTCCTGATGAAATGTGAACGGCAGTGTAAAGCTTATTTCTGCACCATTTTAATGAGATGACGTCACACTTTTTGCACCATGCCCCATCAAATGAATATATAAATAGTACTTTGCCACATTCCTGGTGCCTAAATTGAGCGTTTAGGCTTGCCTGTTTCATATGTCACACATAGGGTTGTGTTTTTTTTTTTTGCACAGAATACAACACAAACAACTTCTAGCCCTGAAAGAAGTCCATGTACTAGGATACGTATTTATCTTCAGTCATACTCCTGATTACTGCCATAAACAGCATGAACAGCTTGCAGAGCATTATTCTACGATTACAGGATTATTGTCAACAAGTTTATATTTAGTCCTTAATTTCAGTTTTGTTTCAGTTTCAAGAGCGTGTAAGTCATTTTAAGGTGTTTTCCAGGTGATATCTATAGCAAAATATTTGCATACGTTCTCTGATAATTTGACTTGCTAATCTTTAGCTGGTTTCTGTTTCTCTTACAAAATCGAATGTTTGCCTCACACACAATAACATAACCTCATTCCTCCGAACTGAGTTTATTTGTACTGTACAGTCATGCTATTGTCTGCTATAAGTCAAGGCTTTGTGTGAAGCTATCATTATAACAACAGATTCACAGCCTGTTACCTGCCCTAACCAGCATGTGTAAACTCGGTATCATGCTCAGTATCAAAATTCGCTGACTCAACTAACACCTCCATACACAAGCATGAAGCAGGACAACAGTTTATATCATATCCAAAATGCAGTACAACTAAAATATCATGAACATGTGCCTTCATCAAAACATTAGCACTAGTTTTTGGTTGTTTTTTTTCTTCTTTTCTAACTAATCTGTCTGTTGCCATCCTCATAGTTGAGAGTCAGCAATCCAGGATGCCATCGACTAGCTTCCCAGAATTCTCTTGGGTGATTATAGCACACTCGAGGGACCCAAACCATCATCTGGTGGCAGGTACACATACGGGCAATTTATAGAAGCCAATTGAACTAATCTGCATGTCTTTGGACTGTGGGAGGAAACCAGAGAACCCAAAGGAAACCCACACAGGCACAGAAACTCCACACAGAAAGACCCCAGTCAGCCGCTGGGGTGGTTAGCGTGTCCACCTCTTGACTGGGAGATCACAAGTTCTACTTGCAGTTGGGTCATACCAAAGACTGATGCTAGTAGGGAGTCAAACTCCCATGGTTACCAGAGGACCAGGCCCCTACTTGAACCATAGGTATGTAATAGATGAGAGGTCTATGGAAACGGAGATTGGTGCCGCCCAACGGGTCTGGTTAGTACTTGGATGGGAGATTGCCTGGGAAGATCAGGTCCTGGCATAGAGGGACTTTGACCAACAATGAGACCATAATCCATACCCTGTCTATAGGTGGGACTTGTTTGCATTTTTCTGCAAAATAGAAGTGATTTTTTTTTCACAGTCAACAAAACACAGTTGTGAATGGTCTGTGTTTCCACTGAATGATGTTATGTGATTAAAGCTTGGTTTTCTCCTCTCACGACATTCTTGCCAATTAAATATGGTGATGGATCTCCAAGACCTGATAAGTGTTGGCATGGTCTCCCTCATCTCATCTCATTATCTCTAGCCGCTTTATCCTGTTCTGCACGGTTGCAGTCAAGCTGGAGCCTATCCCAGCTGACTACGGGCGAAAGGCGGGGTACACCCTGGACAAGTCGCCAGGTCATCACAGGGCTGACACATAGACACAGACAACCATTCACACTCACGGTCAATTTAGAGTCACCAGTTAACCTAACCTGCATGTCTTTGGACTGTGGGGAAACCAGAGCACCCGGAGGAAACCCACGCGGACAACATGCAAACTCCGCACAGAAAGGCCCTCGTCGGCCACGGGGCTCGAACCCGGACCTTCTTGCTGTGAGGCAACAGCACTAATCACTACACCACCGTGGTGTTGGCATGGTTATTTCATATATCACATGACTTAAATGCAAAAATATTAAATTTCAACAAAATATTGCTTTGTCGGATCATCTGAGAGGATTGACATGTTTCCATCACAGGCGCAGATAGAGGGGGGCACGGGGGGGATTCATCCCACCCAGATTTAAATTCACCTCGTTCGGTCCCCCCCACTTAGACCCCGTCCACACGTAGCCGGGTATCTGCTAAATCGAAGATATTTTTCTACGTTTTGGCCTGTCATCCACATGAAAACACATCAAAAACGAATATTTAAAAAAACTCCGGGCAAAGTGAAGATTTTTGAAAACTCCGTGTATGCCTTTTCGTGTAGACAGAGATAACCGGAGTTTTGCGTTTTAGAACGTCACAATCTGCGCCAAAAAAATGACAACAAATCTGCCCTGACGTCAAACGTGCGACCTTTGTTTACTGCAGAAGCCAGATTAAGCATGGACTTAAGCTAGCCGCACACCACGGCGATCCACGCGGTACCGAACCGACCCATTTCAGAGCCGACTCCCGACAGGGCACGCACATATCCCCCGACTGTTGACGAGTGCAGTCGCGATTGAAGCGACACGTGACAACTTAATAGCTTTGTGATTGGCTATTGGATATCGTTACTGTTAAATCCACTTGAAGATGCTACAGGCTGAATTACAAATGACACAACACGGAATATGTAGCGCACTATCTAGGCTGCATGAGCTATTATTCCCAACCTTAAATAGTGCACTTATATAGGGGAGTTAAAGCGATTTGGAGTTCAGCCACACAACTTGAGCAGAGTGGCTTTCCAGCCCACTGTGTCTATGGATAAAGCTTCAGTCTATGGAATTACAGTATATACCTGCATTAGCTGCTACCAACACGTATTTCTCGCGCTAGAAATTGTGTTTAATGATGTCACGTGTTATATGCGAAAGATATGATTGGCTATTGCTAGCGACTCTCGCCGATCAGTCTGGCTCCCGATTAGTTTTTCGAATCGGCTGTGAGATGAGTCGGTACCATCGAAAACTAGTCTTTACGCCTGACTCGCGACTTCAGTTGGCTCGGTACGCTGAAAATCGGCGTAGTGTGCGGCTAGCTAAAGAGTAATGGATCGGAGTAGTGCCTTGAAAGCGTTAATTATTGTGCAGGTGCTATTTACATGTTTAATTTTAGAAGCCCAACTACTGCTCCAAGAGCACAGGCGATGTGATTAGGGGGTAGGATTTGAGGAAATAGCCATCTACAGGTTTGGAATGCTTATGAATGTGATTGAAAACGCAGATGTTCGATTATGTGTGGAAGGGATTTTTTTCGAAGACGAGGTGGTGTGGATAAAACATTTTTATAAACGGAGGGGGGGAAAATGTTCGGTTTTAAAAATACCCGGCTACGTGTGTACATGGCATTATAGGGAGGAAAAAACGTCTTTCTTTGCATAAGGCAAACCTCACGGAAAAATCAAGACTAATTACTAGGGCTGCACAATTAATCGAATTTAATCGAAAATCGCGATTTTGGCTGCCACGATTAAATTAAATGAAAATCACGATTTATTTCCATCTAAAATGCGAGCTCTGCTGCATATCTGATCAAGCACTTTGACCAGTACTCCGCCAAACCATTAGGGGGCGAACCGACGCATGTAAGGTTTCATTACTCCGCCTAAATAAGCAAGCAAGCCAAGTGCGCAGAGCTTCAGTGCAGCGGTATCTTCTTCAAGGGGTGATAGTGTGAGAGTAGGTAACAGATTGAGGTGAGAGAGAAAAGCTAACTATGTCAGAACAACAGACTATTTAGCACTGGAGGCAATGTTGTGACCTGCCTTCGCTCATGTTTAAAGCCAGAGCATGTTGATAGGCTGCTCTTTCTAGCTAAAAACTTGTAGGCCTCACTCAGTATAATGCTATGTAATTGTTGCAATTGAGTTTTCAGTTCCTTCATCCTTTGGTAATTTCTTGGATAAATTTCATTTATTTGTCATTTGGAAATCAGAATTTCTCTTTTAAATTTCATTCTGCACTGAAAGCTGTTCATATTGTTTGTTTGAATATAGTGAAATAAAATTTAAGTGATTTCCCTAACATCAAGAATAATCATGATTAATAATCATGATTACAATTTTGATCAAGATAATCATGCAGCCCTACTAATTACCATTCGGTTTATTGAGGTGCACAGCAGTACATACATAGTTGCAACAACTCGCATAAAACAAAGACTGATATTCGGTTGGTTGAGCTGCGCAGACTGCACAGGTTGTGAGCTCGAGCTTGGTTGCTATGGTTACCCACAACAAGTTTGACGGGCATATCGGGGACAGCTCCTAGTTCAGGACCCCAGCACAGCATGATGAAGGGTGCCAAACCGAAAAGGCAGAAAACGATTGCATCGTTTTTTTCAAAAAACAACGACTGTAAGTAAACTGTGCCTTACTTTATCATATCACCTTGCAATTTTTTGATAGTCTGTTCAAAGTAATGTCGTAGTGAAAGTAAAATCGTACGGAGTAGAGATGCCTTTCTGGTAGCCTCTTTCTTTCGGTGGTAGCCTGTAGATACAGTGCTCAGAAGGCAGTTTTAAGGGCATCAGAGTATATTCCTCGCACAACACATGTTGGGGTTGGTTTGCTGGCAGCTTTGTCCCCCCCAGTTCAAAAAACGTATCTGCGCCCCTGGTTTCCATGACTCGTTTTTTAGTATGCAGTTTCAAATAACACATTAAGCGGGTTACTGGAAATCCTCCTTATGTAATGCAATGCTTTTTTTGTCTTTTGTCTTTTTGTTTTCTCCTGGCCAAGTTAATAGGGGGGTGGAAATTTCCAGGCTGAAAAAAATAAAAAAATTTAAAAAAGAGCTCTCTCATGTTCTCCCTGTTTAAATATAGGAATAATCTGGGTTCTCTGGTTTCCTTCCACCTCTCAAAAATATGCTGGTAGATCGTTCGGCTCTGCTAAATCACTCCTCAGTGTGAATGAGTGTGTTATTGTGTGTGTGATGCCCTGTGATCCATAGTTTATTATTAGCTCATCCGGCTGTAGGCCTGGCTGGATGCGTTTATGCGATCATGTGTCATCCGTCCCTCATCGTCATCATCGTCTGTCCACAATTTACAAAAATCGCTACTCCTACAGGATTGCTCCGCTTTCAATCAAACTCACATCCAATGTTCCCCAGGTGGGCATGCATAAAAGTTGTCAAGATGGTGGTGCCACCTGTCATATTTACGATTTTATGGCTGTTTGAATATTTTGGGTGACTCGTCACACCAAACACTACTGTTCGTAAACTGCTAGGATGTTTTCACTGAAACTCACCCAGAAGACCCAAACGATATATTCCAACAAGAGTTGTTCACCAGGTGGCGCCACCTGCTATGGATGCAGCTATACAGGGGTCACATTCAATTTCATAAAAATTGCTACTCCTCCCACAGGATTGATCAGATCTCAAACTCACACTCAGCAATAGTGACCGGTATGAGCTATGTTATTTTTCCTGTCTTGTGCCCAGTGTTTCCAGGATAGACTCTGGATCCACCTGATCAACCCAGGATAAAATACATCCTGAAGATGAATGAATAAACAAGGAACGGTAGTTTTACAAATATTAAGAGCTCAAGGTAGGAAAAAGAAATGAATGCAGGAAGATGGGGGGGGTTGAACAGTTTTTCGAGAAACAGATGATTGCAGAGTGGGATTGTGCTCTTTTGATTCATTTAATTACCCCCGCCAGCTTTATTGGATGAGGTTATATTTCACATCCATTTGTTTTTGTCTGTTCCCAATGTAAGTCAAAAAGTACTAAATGGATTTTGATGAAACTTTGAAGAAAGGTGAGCCATGGGCCAAGGAACAATTGATTAGATTTGGATACAAATCCAGATTCAGGATTTTTTTTTTCCCCCCAACATAACTCAAACAGGGGCGGCACGGTGGTGTAGTGGTTAGCGCTGTCGCCTCACAACAAGAAGGTCCGGGTTCGAGCCCCGTGGCCGGCGAGGGCCTTTCTGTGTGGAGTTTGCATGTTCTCCCCGTGTCCGCGTGGGTTTCCTCCGGGTGCTCCGGTTTCCCCCACAGTCCAAAGACATGCAGGTTAGGTTAACTGGTGACTCTAAATTGACCGTAGGTGTGAATGTGAGTGTGAATGGTTGTCTGTGTCTATGTGTCAGCCCTGTGATGACCTGGCGACTTGTCCAGGGTGTACCCCGCCTTTCGCCCGTAGTTAGCTGGGATAGGCTCCAGCTCGCCTGCGACCCTGTAGAAGGATAAAGCGGCTAGAGATAATGAGATGAGATGAGATAACTCAAACAGGGGCGGCACGGTGGTGTAGTGGTTAGCGCTGTCGCCTCACAACAAGAAGGTCCGGGTTCGAGCCCCGTGGCCGGTGAGGGCCTTTCTGTGCGGAGTTTGCATGTTCTCCCCGTGTCCGCGTGGGTTTCCTCCGGGTGCTCCGGTTTCCCCCACAGTCCAAAGACATGCAGGTTAGGTTAACTGGTGACTCTAAATTGACCGTAGGTGTGAATGTGAGTGTGAATGGTTGTCTGTGTCTATGTGTCAGCCCTGTGATGACCTGGCGACTTGTCCAGGGTGTACCCCACCTTTCGCCCGTAGTCAGCTGGGATAGGCTCCAGCTTGCCTGCGACCCTGTAGAACAGGATAAAGCAGCTAGAGGTAATGAAATGAGATAACTCAAACAGTAATGAACGGATTTGGATGAAATTCGGTGTCCAGCTTTAGTATTATCCTCAGTTCAAGTGATTTGATTTTGATGTTGATAATATGTGGCTTGGTGGAGGTACAGTGGTGCTTGAAAGTTTGTGAACCCTTTTAAATTCTCTATATTTCTGCATAAATATGATCTAAAACATCATCAAAGTTTCATCCAAGTCCTAAAAGTAGATAAAGAGAACCCAGTTAAACAAATAAGACAAAAATATTATACTTGGTCATTTATTTATTGAGGAAAATGATCCAATATTACATATCTGGGGCGGCACGGTGGTGTAGTGGTTAGCGCTGTCGCCTCACAGCAAGAAGGTCCGGGTTTGAGCCCCGTGGCCGGCGAGGGCCTTTCTGTGTGGAGTTTGCATGTTCTCCCCGTGTCCGCGTGGGTTTTCTCCGGGTGCTCTGGTTTCCCCCACAGTCCAAAGACATGCAGGTTAGGTTAACTGGTGACTCTAAATTGACCGTAGGTGTGAATGTGAGTGTGAATGGTTGTCTGTGTCTATGTGTCAGCCCTGTGATGACCTGGCGACTTGTCCAGGGTGTACCCCGCCTTTCGCCCGTAGTCAGCTGGGATAGGCTCCAGCTTGCCTGCGACCCTGTAGAAGGATAAAGCGGCTAGAGATAATGAGATGAGATTACATATCTGTGTGTGGCAAAAGTATGTGAACCTCTAGGATTAGCAGTTAATTTGAAGGTGAAATTCGAGTCAGGTGTTTTCAATCAGTGGAATGACAATCAGGTGTGAGTGGGCACCCTGTTTTATTTAAAGAACAGGGATCTATCAAAGTCTGATCTTCACAACACATGTTTGTGGAAGTGTATCATGGCACGAACAAAGGAGATTTCTGAGGACCTCAGAAATCTATTATTATTATTATTATCCTAACATTTTTAGGACACTATTTCTCCCTCAGTTTTCAATCAATCATCAACAAATTTCACATGAAAAACACCTCTGGGCTGAATTACATTGCTATGACTTTTGGTGCTGATCCGGATCACTGATCCGGAATGATCCAAGAAAACTGAGATATTTTTCAATCACTTTTAAGTCTGTCAATTTTCAATCATTTTTTTTTTTTTATTTTGTTTAGGGTAGCAGGGTGCAACTTTTCCTTGACCTTCAATTGACAAAGGTCAGCTAGCGAAAATTACTACGACTTTAGTCACAGTCTCTATCTAGTTTCAGATTTGTTTTTATGTCTGGAATTAAAGTTATAAGTTCTCATGCTATCAGAAAGAGGTACACCAAACGGCATGTAACAGTGGGCAAAGATGGCCAAAAAAGTTTGAAGGGACAAAAATCAGCAATGATTTGCATATTTCATTACATTCACTACTGAATATGTGGGGTTATACATTTCTGCTGCTCTCTTGAACCTTGCATGTGTTTTGAGTGGATATTTGCTCAGTGGTGAAGAGAAAAACACCAAGCACAATCTGTATAACAATGAATTAATGAGTAACCACTCTTTATGAGACCTCATTATAAACCGTTATACACTGTTAAAAAAAAAGATTTGTTGTTTAAACTTAAAAAAAAAGTTAGTAACCAGGCAACCTTAGAATTTTGACTTCATTGAAATTTCAATTCATTGTGCTAACTTTCTATATTATGAGTTTCAACGAAGGTAGCCTGCTTACTAACTTTTTTTTTTAAAGTTAAAACAACAAATCTTTTTTTTTCATTTAATAGTGTAGCAGTTAATCATTAACATGCCCAAACTCCAACTATATCACTGTACTCGAGTGCTTTTACCACATAAAGCAAGCCGTTCCATAGCCTAATGATCAATCATTTTAGGAAAAAAGTGTCTGAGAAGTTCTCATCTCATTATCTGTAGCCGCTTTATCCTGTTCTACAGGGTCGCAGGCAAGCTGGAGCCTATCTCAGCTGCCTACGGGTGAAAAGTGGGGTACACCCTGGACAAGTCGCCAGGTCATCACAGGGCTGACACATAGACACAGACAACCATTCACACTCACATTCACACCTACGGTCAATTTAGAGTCACCAGTTAACTTAACCTGCATGTCTTTGGACTGTGGGGGAAACCGGAGCACCCGGAGGAAACCCACGCGGACACGGGGAGAACATGCAAACTCCACACAGAAAGGCCCTCGCCGGCCACGGGGCTCGAACCCAGACCTTCTTGCTGTGAGGCGACAGCGCTAACCACTATACCACCGTGCCGCCCGTCTGAGAAGTTAATAAATGTAAATAAATGAAATATGCTAAAGTGAGGCAGTTCCTGTTACAGGTTTTAGATAAATCATCATACAAATGTTGATGAAAACAAGCATGTAAATCTGACATCTGACCCATTCCTCATTATATAACAGTGCATCAACATGCAAGAATCCAAAGATATCTTTTTAAATTCTTGCAAGAATCATATCTGGAGATTTTTTTTTAACAATGCCATGATCAAAGAGTACCATGAGTACCAAGAGTACATGTCATGAATTTCATCATATATGGGTCATAGTTTGAAATATCTTGGCAAAACTGTATTTTGAACAATGTAAGGTCATTGAATATCCATGCATAATAAATTGAGTAGGGGCAGCACGGTGGTGTAGTGGTTAGCGCTGTCGCCTCACAGCAAGAAGGTCTGGGTTCGAGCCCCGTGGCCGGCGAGGGCCTTTCTGTGCAGAGTTTGCATGTTCTCCCCGTGTCCACGTGGGTTTCCTCCGGGTGCTCCGGTTTCCCCCACAGTCCAAAGACATGCAGGTTAGGTTAACTGGTGACTCTAAATTGACCGTAGGTGTGAATGTGAGTGTGAATGGTTGTCTGTGTCTATGTGTCAGCCCTGTGATGACCTGGCGACTTGTCCAGGGTGTACCCCGCCTTTTGCCCGTAGTCAGCTGGGATAGGCTCCAGCTTGCCTGCGACCCTGTAGAACAGGATGAAGCGGCTAGAGATGATAAAATGAATAAATGGAGTATGGCATGACTAAGATATACTGCAGTGAAATCAGAAATACTCAACAGCAGCGTGGAAATGTGATGTGATTTTAAATGGATTAAAACTGTGACATTGTGTATTACATTTATTACAGGAGGAAAAATCAGTGTAGTGAAGCAAAAGGATAGAAATGGAGAGACTTACCTCTAGCACTGAGCAGTCTCTCTCTCTCACACACACACGATCTCACTCTTTCTCTCGCTCGTCCTCTCTCTGTCTTTGTTATTTTTCTTATTCTGCTGCTTTCATGTCAGTCCCCAGAGTCTCTACCCCTCTCGTTCTGTCTCACCCACACATTTCACTGAGCACACCACTGAATAATCTTTCAGTTTCATTTTCAGTTGGAAGTCACGTGGCACATTTCTCAGTATTCAAGCTATTTTTTTCATGCTTGGCATCCATTGTCAGTTGTAATTAATGTTGCAATAATCACACACAGGTGTGGACAAGAACATAGTTTCTTTTAAGTAGAAGGACAGATGATGTGCCTGAACCTGTTCCTTATCCACTATATCAGGAGAGAATTTCTCAATTCTCATCAGTATTTATGTAAGCCCTAATGTAAGGACTTAAAAAAACAACACCATTATCTATTAAATTGATTAACACCAATAACTTGTGGGATAGGCGGCACAGTCGTGTAGTGGTTAGCACTAGGGATGAGCGAGTACAGCATTATCTGTATCTGTTAACCATATGAATTATCTGTATCCGTATCTGTACTCGGAGTGGACGGGGCCTAACCCGAAAGTAGGCGGGATTTAACCCAGAAGTGAGTCTGGTTGTCTTGAAATGGGCGGGGCTTTAACCAGTATGTTATTTTAAGCATGCAATTGATATGGGTTGATCAGAAATTGTTATATTTATTGCTGATTAGAAAACTATTTACAGGACAGCATCAGCATTGAGCTTCAGATCAATGGTTTTGATCACGATAGCAAACGAACTATTTACAGAACAAGTTTTGCAACAATGAATACAACACATGCGGTTGCAATTATGAAATGAAATGTAATGAACAAGAGTTATCATACTCAACATAACTTTCTTTTTTTAACTTTTAATTTTTTTTTATGATCAGTGTGATTTGTAAAAAAATTTTTTGGGTTCTTTTTTTTATATTTTTTTTTATTTCCACAGCGTGTGTGTGTGTGTGTGTGTAGCTTAATTTGTAATATTATTTATACCACTAGTACCTAGAAAGTGTCAGACACTCAGTGCGTGAAGTAAAATAAAACTGGTTAGACACTCAATGCGTGAAGTAAAAAAACCTGTTTTTAACTGATGGTTAAAAAAAGAAAAAAAAATCTCCGACAGCCAGAGACGCAATGCGAGTCGCTTTCTACCAAGCACCACGTCTGAACGAACCCACGTTCACCAGAACTCTACTGGTTATAAGTAAGTACAAACTGAAATAAAAACAAACTTGAAGCTGAAGAAGCCCGAAACGTTAACGGAAAAGAGCCGCGAACCTGAGTGACTGAGGGAAAGACAGAGAGCTGTTCTCTGTGTGAGTGAGCAGAGCAGTGTGTGTAGGGGAGGGGCGCTGTGATGCTGTGTGAGGATTTTCATTCAGTCCGAGCACAGATACTGACTCGTATTACTCGTATAATACTCGTACTCGGCAAAAGTGCTTTATCCGTACCGGATACTCGTTTCAGCCGAGTATCCGGCTCAACTCTAGTTAGCACTGTTGCCTGACGGCAAGAAGGTTCTGGGTTCAAGCCCAGTGGCTGATGTGTCTGTGTGGGTTTCCTCCGGGTGCTCCGGTTTTCCCCCAAAGGCATTCAGGTTAGGCTAATTGGTGACTCTAAATTGACCATAGGTGAGAGTGTGAATGGTTGTTTGTCTCTATGTGTCAGCCCTGTAATGATCTGGTGACTTGTCCAGGGTGTACCCCACCTCTAACCCATAGTCAGCTGGGATAGGCTCCAGCTTGCTTGCGACCCTGTACAGGATAAGCAGTTACAGATGATGGATGGATGGAATCCATGGGATGTTTCTAGGAAAAAGGATGGATAACGGGGGGAAAAAGAACGTACATTAGTGCTATTTAGCAGATGCTCTTATCCAGAGAAACATGCCCAGACCAGCCCAGGGATTAGTTGTCTTGCTCAAGGGCACTTCAGCCATTCCTGCTGGTCTAGGGAATCAAATCAGCAACCTTTTGGTCCCAGAGCTGTTTCTCTAAGCATTAGGCCATGACTTCCCTTTGCCTTCAATTCTCATCTCGTCTCATTATCTCTAGCCGCTTTATCCTGTTCTACAGGGTCGCAGGCAAGCTGGAGCCTATCCCAGCTGACTACGGGCGAAAGGCGGGGTACACCCTGGACAAGTTGCCAGGTCATCACAGGGCTGACACATAGACACAGACAACCATTCACACTCACATTCACACCTACGGTCAATTTAGAGTCACCAGTTAACCTAACCTGCATGTCTTTGGACTGTGGGGGAAACCGGAGCACCCAGAGGAAACCCACGCGGACACGGGGAGAACATGCAAACTCCGCACAGAAAGGCCCTCGCCGGCCACAGGGCTCGAACCCGGACCTTCTTGCTGTGAGGCGACAGCGCTAACCACTACACCACCGTGCCACCCTGCCTTCAATTCTATGTTTTTATTTATCAGGGCTGAAATAACAACACATTCTTTTCTCCATGACTGTATCTGTTTTACAAATATTAAAGAAAATGAAATACATTTAGGAAGAACTCACATTGGCCTACATACACATTCTTGCTCCACTCTTCTGTCTTCTCAGACCATCAGCTTTTCTGAACATATATTTGTCCTCAACATTTAAAAACACTGAATCAGACCAAAGGCCAACATCCTACATCCTGCTGACTCAGTTTTAGTAGTGGGTCAAGAGTTGCATCTAAAGTAGCAGATATGAGCAGTCGATTTGAACCGGAGTTGATTTCAGCTCGCATGGCCAGTCATCTCAATGCAAACACTATGAACAATCCATTTCCTACAAGTACCTCGGGCTGTGGCTGGACAGCAAGCTGGACTGGACTCGCAACATCAAACACTTATACAGGAAGGGACAGAGCAGGCTATACTTCCTTAGGAGGCTGCGGTCCTTTACCATCTGCAGGAAACTCCTGTGGATGTTCTATCAGTCTGTGGTCGCCAGTGTCCTGTTTTACACTGTAGTGTGCTGGGGGGGCAGCACATCCAAGAAGGACACATCCAGGCTGGACAAACTGATCAGGCGGGCCGGCTCTGTGGTCGGCATGAAGCTGGACTCTCTGGTGACGGTGGCAGAGAAGAGGACTATGGACAAACTATTGAACATCATGGACGATGCCAGTCACCCTCTGCCCACCTTCATCAGCAACCAGAGGAGTCTGTTCAGTGACAGAATGCTCCTTCCCAAGTGCAGGACGAACAGACTTAAAAACTCCTTTGTCCCTCACGCCATCAGACTGTACAACTCTTCTCTGGGGGGGAGGAGGGGTAACAGGAGGACAGAGGATGGGAAGGAGCAGTAGCCTAGCCTAACAATAAGCAATACCGGACAATGTGCAATATAAAGTGCAATATCACTCCTGCCGCCGCCCCCCCTCTTCCCCCTTCTTCCCCCTCCCCCTTCCCCTCTTCCCCATATCTTATTCTTTTTATATTTGTATATGTAAATACTTAATTTATTTTAATTTATCTAGAAGTTTTCTCTATTTCTTTTCTCTGTTTATCTGTAATGATGCTGCTGGAATCTTAATTTCCCTGAGGGAACCCTCCCAAAGGGATCAATAAAGTTTTATCTAATCTAATTTCCCACAGAGGTGGTGGCAAGAAGTTTTGTATTGGGGAGGCGACGTGTCACGCGCCAAAGGCATGCCAAATCTGGGGGGGGTCCGGGGGCATTTTGAGAGGCAAATTTTGGTGGAGTAAAGCTAAGTTTAATGTCTCTATTAGATTACATTTAGTCCATGTATTTTTTTCTATATGAAACAGAACCAATGATACTATAATGTAATTATGTCTACTTAGTATTGTTGAGAGGATAACACCCTCTTACCATGGGTTTGATCAAGGCAGCAAGCAAATTCATGTAGATCCAGAGCAGCATCAAGTTTTTGGGTGCCCAAAACTGCTTGTACATCTCGTGAACGCTATCTAGCCATTCAGACGACACGAGTTATCAGTCAGATACAAATGTAGTGACACTGTCATAGCCTTGCTGTCACAGGGTCCCCGCTTTGGCATGAGTACCCAAGGAGACCAGACATGTCTAGACAGTTGCCACAGCAATGGATTAATTAATCCACAGAATATTCATAAATCAGCTTGCCTACTAAAAGTGATGGCTTTTGCAGTTCTGCGTAAGCCAAATAAGGAAAATCCCAGAAAGCGGAGGCAATCGGTGACGTCAGGGCCAAGCTACTTTGCATCGGTTTTGGTGTGAATGGGTGCTACCAACCTACAGTACAAAGGAATGCCGCCGGGGTGCTGGGATGAAGGGACACAGCAGGATTTAATAAGGGAAAACACAGGCGCACAGCAGGCTGTTTATTCACACTACTCTCTCCTTTTCTTCCTTGTAAATAGTCAAAGGACTGCCATTGTAACTTGTGTTATGCTTTCAACATGATTACTGCAGATGTTTTCCTGAAGACACTGAATTGCTGGTAAACGTATGATTCATTTCATTCCACATCTCTGATGAAGACAGAGTGCTCGAGGCAATTCCAATCAGCCTTAGACTCAGAAGTTTCTACTATGTTCGTCCAAGTGACACAACATGGTTTGTAACCCTGATGTGTCCTTTTTACCTCCACCAACTATGTTGGAGGGGGTTATGTTTTTGCCTCTGTTTGACTGATTGACTGTTCCCAATGTAACTCAAAAAGTAGTCAACGGATTTTGGTGAAATTCAGAGAAAAGGTGAACCAATGGCCAAGGAACAAATGACTAGATTATGATGCAAGTCCGGATACATGGCTTGGTGAAGGTGTACACTCTACCAAGTGCCCTTCTAGCTGTTTCTGATTCATCCTATTTATGATTCCATGCCAAACTGAAGTACGTCACAGTATTTTGACATTAAGACATGTCTGCAGGACTTCCGGTTAAGTCATGCTCGGGAAAGACGCATAGTCAATTGCTCCGCTCCAGTCGGTATTAAAAACAATTTCCCAACTCGAAAACTTATACAGAAAAACTTCAAGAGGCAAGATATGAGTGGAGGGAAATCACAGAGAGGTTCCAAGACTCTGAGAGGGCGCATTACTGAACAATTACAGCCAAACAAAAAACAAATGGAGTCAACAGACGAAGATAAGGGCTACCTGCTAGCAAGCAGTGAAGTTGATGAACCCAGAGACAAACTGCTACAAGAAATGTTGAACATTTCTAAAAACATCCGCGACTTTAAGCAAGATATACATTCAGCTATTTTTTATTTTAAGGAGGACATAAAAAAGACTTCAAGGATGAATTAGCTACGCTGAGACAAGAGCTAGACCAGAAGCTAACACAAGTCAGGACCATGCTTCAAGCTCATGACCAGGCTATCACTGAGGCGGAGGAGCGTATTTCGGTCATGGAAACAAGCAGCGCTGTACTGAAAGAGGCTCTGCTGTGTCTGCTGAAAGAACAACACAGGCTGCGGGAAAAAGTCACGGATCTGGAAAGCAGGTCCAGAAGAAACATTATTCGGGTCTATGGGGTACCAGAGGGCTCCAAGGGGGACTCGACGATAAAGTTGGTAGAAAACCTGCTGACCACGGAGCTCGCTCTCCCAGATGGTACATCTCTGCAGATTCAACGGGCTCACAGAGCTTTGACACATAAGCCAGGACCTGATGCTACACCTCGGTCTATCGTGATCAACTTCCTACAGTTTGATGTTAAAGAAACTGTGCTGAAGTTGGCTTGGAAGAAGAAAGTCCACATAAACAACAAACAGATTTTCTTTGACCATGATTATGCTTATGAGGTGATGGAGAAAGGCAGAGCCTATGGGGGAATTAAGAAAGCGTTGAAAGAAAAAGGCATCCGCTTCCAAACTCCACTCACGAGGGTCTGAATCCACTGGAGCACCGGTCCACGTACCTACGAGGATGCGCATCAGGCTGCACAGGATATGAGGGCACGAGGAGTCCAGGTGGCTGCTGTCAGGGAGGACCCGGGTCCCATCCTGGAGGAGAGTATACTGAAAGCGTTCCCATGGCAACAAGCAACTAACGGAGGAAAACAAATGGAGACGTGAGTAAAAGAAAGGCTCCAGGAGTTTAGGAGGTCACCACAAAGTTGAAAGACTAGAATCTGCGCAGGACAACAAGCGAGCAGACTGTAAATTAAGGGAAGTAATCTGGTCTTTTTTACTCTCCTCTCTCTTTATTTTAAATTCTAATATTATTTTGTTGAATCTATTATAAATCACTGACTGAGCAAAACAACGGAGTTGGACATATTAGTGGACATGGAGCGCAGCTGTAGATTAATCACTCCACCACTAGGGAGGGCCCCAACCATCGGGGGGGTGGGGTTTCCCTCCCCCCACCAACAGGGACCTTAGGCCAAGTTTACATTAGACCGTATCTGTCTCGTTTTCTTCGCGGATGCACTGTCCGTTTACATTAAACCGCCTGGAAACGCCAGGAAACGGGAATCTGCCAGCGTCCACGTATTCAATCCAGATCGTGTCAGCTCCGGTGCTGTGTAAACATTGAGAATACGCAGATACGCTGTGCTGAGCTCTAGCTGGCGTCGTCATTGGACAACGTCACTGTGACATCCACCTTCCTGATTCGCTGGTGTTGGTCATGTGACGCGACTGCTGAAAAACAGCGCGGACTTCTGCCTTGTATCACCTTTCATTAAAGAGTATAAAAGTATGAAAATACTGCAAATACTGATGCAAATACTGCCCATTGTGTAGTTATGATTGTCTTTAGGCTTGCCATCCTTCCACTTGCAAGTGGTAAGTGATGTGCGCTGGGATCACACACACAGCGGCTCAGTCCTGAATCACTGCTTGTGCACTTCACTCGCGCGCTCTGTGAGCTGCGCAGGGCCGGAGTGCGCACCCTCCAGAGGGCACTCGCTGTTCAGGGCGGAGTGATTTGGAGCGCAGGATGTCTGCGGAGCCGAGCGTATCCGTGTATTGGTGTTGCTGTGTGCACGCAAATCGTGTATTGGTGTTGCTGTGTGCACACTAATCGTTTTAAAAACGTTAATCTGATGATCCGCTGATACGGTCTAATGTAAACCCCACCTCAGAGGGACAAGGGTTCCTCTGTTACTTCTGTTATAAAGAGTGTGAATGTTTGTATTTTAGTTTCAAAATAGGGGAGATCTGGTTTGGTTTTTTTGGTTGTAGTTTTTCAGGCATGGGAAATTTAGCACCTACTGAGGTTGTGGCCTCATACAATTCAGGATCAAAATGTGTGTACACAGGGACCATATGGTTAATGTAATTTCCTTAAATGTGAATGGGCTTCGCAGCCCAGTTAAACGGAACAAAATCCTTGCTAAACTAAAAAGAGAGAACATAGATATTGCATTTTTGCAAGAAACTCACATGGTGGAAAGTGAACATGAAAAACTTAAAAGACAAGGATTCAAATGTTTTCTCCTCCTCGAACAAATCCATACATACGAGAGGGGTAGCCATACTAATTTCAGGAAGGGTGACATATGAACACATATCTACTATAAAGGACAAAGAAAGAAGATTCATACTGATACGTGGGAAAGTTGAAGGAAGTTTGTTCACCTTATATAATGTACCATATATATTCCTCCTGGTTCAGAATCAGACTTCTATACTCAAATAATTGATAGGATTGTAACTGACTCACAAGGGACTCTAGTGTGCGGAGGTGACTTTAATACTACTCTTAATCCGAAACTTGACTCATCTGGGACAAGAATATCTCGCCCGCAAAAAATAACAAAGAAAATTAACTCATTACTATCTGAAATAGGAATGACTGACATCTGGAGACATCTAAATCCATCCGTCAAAGACTATACTTTCTATTCACCTCCACACCTAACATATTCCAGGATTGAATATTTTCTACTATTTGGAACAGACAGTAGTAAGGTACAAAAATGCCACATTGGAACAATGGATTTCTCGGACCATTGCCCGCTATATTTGTCCCTAGAAGTGACCCATAGACGGAAGCCTACACTCTGGAAATTAAATCCTAGTATATTAAATAAAAATAGGACGGAACAGTTTGCATGAGAAATCCAAGAATACTTAGAACATAATGATAATGGAGAGGTGTCTCCGCCTGTGCTCTGGGATGCCTGCAAAGCAGTAATGAGAGGGAAGGTGATTGCAGCGACATCCTTTCTCAAGAGACAAAGAGAAGAAAAACTCAAGATCCTCCAGGCTGAACTTAAAAACCTAGAATCCGAACATAAAGAATCGATAGACCCAAAGGTTAAGATAGAAATAAAAAGGAAAAGAAACCAGATTGAAGAGTTATATACACAAGAAATTAAAAAGAAGCTATTATACACTAAACAAAAATACTATGAAGGGGGCAGCAAATATTCAAAATTATTAGCATACAAATTGAGAAGACAACAGGCAGATAACACAATATTCAAGATAAGAGACCCTACAACTAAGAATATCCACCACCAGATAAAGGAAATTAAAGATTGTTTTAAAGAATACTATGAAAAACTATACTCACAGCCTCAAGTCAATACTGACCAGAAAATGGAGACACTATTTAGATCTTTAAATTTACCAAAACTTACAGAAGGGCAATTCCATGTAAATGTCAACCTCACCATGCAAAAATAAAGCAACATGTAATACATCAAAACCACTCCCAGAGATATCACCTAGGCCTGTATTTTACAGATGTGAATAAGTTGAACCAATTTGTAACCAACCTAATACGTCACTGTCAGTCTTTCTTTCTTATAATGTAAAACCCAAGCTAAAATCAACTTTGATCATGTACAATTCTATATTATTGCCACAAGCCACAGAAATGTATGCTAAAATCCACAAAACAGCAAAACAATAGCCATCCTAAATATTATTTAAGAACTTTGATAGTTTTAGCTGATATTTAGAGAGTTTTTCAAAGGGTTATGGTGGTTAAATTGCTGATTTTCTAAACATATGCCATGTCTATTTCAGACGCGTCACATCCATAACGGAATTTCGTCACATCCATAACGCTGACTTTTCCTTCCGAAACTCTGCATGAAATACAAAATATTTTAAACAAAGATTTTTTAATATTCACCTTGGACCCCTCTATCAAATGGATATCTCCATTTCGACATTAGGTTTACGATTTCACAGAGTTTGATAAAAATGTACAGTCACCCAAGAAAAGTGATACTTTTTCTGTCACATCCATAACGCATCTTTTATTGGCATTTTCTGGCATGCCCTAGATGTACTATGGGAATTGTTCTTGTTCTATCACTTCTCCAGTATGGTACAGCCTTAAAATATGCAACACCTGTTTAAATACTGGGAGACAATAAAACATGCACTGGGTCATTTGTTGCCATTTTGAGTTCAAGTGTCACGTCCATAACGCTGGAATTGCCCAGAAGCGGAATATGCTGAAATCCTTGTCCAGCCGATCACCTCAATCCTGAATAGCAGCTTCAAAGAACAAAAACTCCCATCTTCATGGAAACTTGCTGACGTCATACCCCTGCCCAAGCAGAAACCTGTAGTAGATGTTTCCAAACACCTCCACCCAATTTCTCTGACACCTGCCATATCTAAGCTAGCCGAGGAGTTTGTTGTTTCTGCCCATGTGGGTCCAGCAGTCTTAAACATCATCGACCCCAACCAATATGGCAGTATCCCAAAATCCTCTACGCTCTTCGCATTGACGTCGATGCTACACCACTGGTCCAAGACCACCGATGGATCTGGTGCAGGTGTCAGGGTAGTACTTTTTGACTATCGAAAAGCGTTTGATTTGATTGATCACAATTTACTGGTTCAAAAGATCCTTGCTCTAGACATCCCCGGGTGTGTTACTAATTGGGTGATCGATTTCCTGTGCAATCAAACAGCGCGCCAAACTATCTTCGGATTGTCTGTCTGAGTGGGGGCCAGTCCCAGCCGGGGTACCCCAGGGTACCAAGCTTGGGCCTTGGCTTTTCATACTCATGATCAATGACCTGAAGGTAGACTCTCTGACTTGGAAGTACGTGGACGACACGACGGTAGCTGAGATCGTACCTCGCGGTGATGTTGGAAATGCGCAGAAGGCCGTGTCAACAGTCGCTGATTGGACACTGAAGAACAACATGCAGCTAAATGCTGATAAGTGTAAAGAGTTAATTATTGATTTTAAGAACACTCATGATTTCTCCCCTCTTGTGATCGAAGGTAATCAACTCCCTGTTGTAACATCTGCTAAGATTCTTGGAGTTACCATTTCGGACAATCTCAGATGGAACGATCACATACGAGAATGCATTAAGAAAGCGAATAAACGGTTGTTTTTCATTGTTTCATTGAAAAGGGCCAATGTTCCCGTTAAAGACATTCTGGATTTTTACTCTTGTACCATCAGGCCCATATTGGAATACTGTGTGCCGGTTTACCATCATGCGCTTCCAATATACCTAAGCGAGGAACTTGAACGGGTGCAGAAACGTGTAATTAAAATTCTTGCCCCACACTTGTCGTATAGCGAAGGTATCGCCAACCTCTGTCTCACTATACTCAAGGAGAGACGTTCCAACATCTGTGCCAAGTTCTTCACTGCCATCACCAGTGATCCTACTCACAAGCTAAACTGCCTCTTGCCACCAGTTAACTGCTCAAAGTATACGCTAAGACGAAATAGGAACTTCTGCTTGCCGCGGTTTAAAACGGACAGGCATAGAAACACCTTTATACCTGCTATGTGTGCAATGCAGTTTTCGTAATAGAGAACATCTTATAGAAATTTTAGTTACTCAGACTATTTTCTAAATTTTATGACTTATTCAAATGTATTTATAAATTTGTTGTATGTATATTTATATATATTTTTTCAATTGTCTACATATGTCACGCAATTCAGTCATGTGACTGCTGTGTGAGTTTTTTTTAATAAACTATCTATCTAAACTATCTATCTTCAGAAAACAAAGCACTAGCCTCACAAATAACAAAAGAAATTCTCTCCGCTATTGCCAGACTGAAAGCTAATAAATCTCCAGGCACGGATGGATTTAGCTCGGAGTGATACAAGAGTCTAAAGGAGGTTTTGACACCTATTTTATTAAAAACATTCAACTGGGTTCTGACTAAAGGAGAAACCCCAGCTTCATGGAAAGAAGCAATTATATCGGTTATCCCTAAGGGAGATAAGGATAAATTAGACTGCGCAAATTACAGGCCAATTAGTGTACTTAATCTGGACTATAAACTGTTCACTTCAATTATTGCAAAAAGGCTTGAGAAAATCTTACCCAAAATAATCAATATGGATCAAACAGGATTTGTTCTATCACGTGAAACACACGATAACATCAGAAGATCTTTACAAATTATCAGATATATAAATCAAAATAAAATACAGGCTATGTTAGTTAGTTTAGACGCGGAAAAAGCATTTGACTCAGTGAGATGGAAATTTTTATTCAGAGCTATGGAGAAATTTGGTTTTAACCAAGTAATTATTAGGATACTAGAAGCCGTATATAATAAACCATCAGCTAGATTAAAAATCAACGGGGAGCTCACAGACTCCTTTCTGCTGGAGAGATCCACAAGACAGGGCTGTCCCATAAGTCCACTTCTATTTGCAATTTTTATAGAACCTTTAGCACAATGGATTAGACAGAACAGAGAGATCGAAGGTATAAAAATGCCGGCAGGTGAACAGAAGCTGGCCCTGTTTGCAGATGATGTGCTCATTAGCCTTTCAAACCCAACAGAATCTTTACCAGTGTTGATGTCTGTATTAGATGAATCTGGATCATACTCAGGATATAAACTAAACAAGAGGAAAACTTGGGTCCTTAGTGTTCACTATGATCCTCCTCAATCTCTCCACTCCAGATACCATCTGAATTGGGATAAAAATTCTGTAAAATACCTGGGAGTCCTCCTACCTTTAGACATATCTACACTTGAAGAAATTAACTATGACCCCCTCAAAAAAGAAATTATAGCTGACATAAACAGATGGAGCCTAATCCCTTATCTAAATATTAGTTCTCGTATAGATTCAGTAAAAATGAACATTTTACCGAGACTTTTATATTTATTTCACTCAGTACCAATTGAGAAACCAGAACAGTTCTTCTTGGAGTGGGATAAAGTTCTTTCAAGATTTATATGGGGGGGCCAAGAATAAAATACAAAACTCTACAATTACCAAAGGAAAAAGGTGGATTGGCTCTCCCCGTCTGAGAAATTACTATAAAGCAGCTCAAATTCGGCCACTAGTTGGATGGTGTATACCAAATTATAAATCGACATGGAAAGAAATCGAAATATCTATGGGGAAGGGATTACCAGTTAATACTTTGGTTGGTGACCCCTCATCAACTAATCATCTTTCAGACCCTAATAATCCTTGGATAATGGGCTCCCTAAAAACATGGAATGAAATAGTTAAAAGGTATCATTTGAGAAAAAAGACTGAAATGTTTAAATGGTTTGCATATGATCCAAATTTTATACCCAATAAGTATGATACAAGGTTTAAAAATTGGATAGGGAATGGGCTTACGGCATACTGCACACTTCTAGATAAGGATACAGTTCTAAGCTTCCAGGACCTTAAGGATAAATTTGGCCTACAAAATCAAGATCACTTTAGGTATTTACAAATCAGAGACTTTATGAACAAAAAATTCCAAACGGATGCCACCTCAAGGAGGGAAGAAATTCTGAACATTTTTCAAAGGACTTACAAGAATGGTACCCTCCAAAAAATAATATCTAAACTATATTTGGCTCTCCAAAATCTAAAAAGTGACCACACTTTGTACATTAAGGAAAGATGGGAAACAGAGGGAAGCCCCACAGTATCGCAAGAAGAGTGGGAGAGGATCTGCAAACAGCAGTGGACAGTGACAAGCTCCCCCTCCTGAAGGGAATTCAGCTGGAAGAATGTGACTCGATTCTTTAGCACTCCGGCGCAAAAGACTAACTATTCAAATCAGACTGCCTGCTGGAGGTCCTGTGGAAACACATTAGCAAACCACTATCATATTTTTGGGGGCTGTCCCTCTGTGGCTCCATTTTGGAGAGATGTCCACGGGGTCCTGGAAGCTGTTTTTACAAAGAAAATATACCTAAACTTTAAAATCTTGTATCTTGGTGATCTGAACGGACTAGAATACACAAAGCAGGATAAATACCTGTTAAGAGTGTTATTAGTGGGATGCAAAACAGCCCTGACCAGAAAATGGCTTAAGAAGGACAAACCAACGATAAATGAATGGATTGATATAATCTATAATATATACGTGATGGAGAGGATCACTGTGGCAGTGGGGGCGTGGTCAAGCGTCAGTCTGTGACAGGAGGGCGGAGTCAGGGAAGGTAAGTGGCAGAATCACTGCACCTGATGTTGATTAACATGTGTTTGTGTGTCTTCCCCAGTGACCGTGCCCTATTTAAGGAGAGAGCGAGAGCAGAGGAGAGCTCTCCCCAACCAGACACCTGATGTGTGTGTGCGTGTCTGTATATGAGAAACCACTGAAAAGTGTAAAAATAAAGAGTTATGAAACTCAGTTCTGGCCTGCCGTCTTCTGTGCTCATCCCACTCCTACAAAGTGCCACAGTGGTGCTGAAACCCGGGACGTGGAGCGCAGAAGAACAGCCCCATGGAGTCCTCCCCTTTCGCCAACCTGGTCCACGCCCTCGCCACAGCCCAGCAGAGCCAGCACCAGGCGCTAGTCGCCCTCCGGAAGGAGCAAGAGCAACGGTTTGAGGCCCTGGTGTTGGCACAGCAGGAAGATTGACAGGCGTTCCGGCACCTCCTCACGTCGGCGGGGTCCACCAGCTCCACCACTGCGGGCCCTTCCCCCCTCACCCTAATGAAGATGGGCCTGCAGGACGACCCCGAGGCTTTCCTCATGCACTTCGAGCAGGTAGCAGAGACCTCGGGCTGGCCGGTGGAACAGCGCGCGGCGCGCCTCCTCCCCCTACTAACGGGCGAGGCACAGCTGGCCGTGCTACAGCTCCCTGCTGACCACCGGCTGGTCTACACGGACCTCTGCCGGGCCATCCTCCAGTGTGTGGGGCGCACCCCTGAACAGCAGCGACAGCGCTTCCGAGCTCTGCGCTTGGAGGAAGTCGGCCGGCCGTTCGCGTTTGGCCAGCAACTCCGGGATGCCTGCTGGCGGTGGTTGAGGGCCGACAACCGTGATGCCGAGGGAATCATCGATCAGGTGGTACTGGAGCAGTTCATCACTCGCCTACCAGCAGGAACCACAGAGTTGGTCCAGTGCCACCGCCCAGCGTCACTGGATCAGGCCATCGAGCTGGCGAAGGACCATTTGGCAGCTGTCCCAACGGCAGGACAGCAGACAACCTCTTCTTCCCTTTCCTCTCTCTCTCTCTCTCTCCTCCTGTGTCTCATCTTCACCCTGTTCCCCCACCGCAGAGGCGGGGGCCGGCGCCACTCCAGCCGGCCCGCCACACCCGCGGTGCCCTTTCGTTTCTCCCTTCTGTGTCTGTCTCTCCCCCCCTCAGGTAAGTGAGCCCCAGAGCACCAGTGCAGAGAGGAAGCCCGGGCCGGTTTGCTGGTGCTGCGGGGAGCCGGGCCACCTCCAACAGCAGTGCTCGGTAATGGAGGTGGGCACGCTGGTTCGGATCCCTGACATGCCAGGAGCCACCCTCGATCGGGCCGGAGCGTATCGCATACCGGTGAGTATCCAAGGGGATACATATCAGGTGTTGGTGGACTCTGGTTGTAATCAGACCTCAATCCACCAAAGCCTGGTGCAAGACGAGGCATTGGGGGGAGCACAATTGGTGAAGGTGTTGTGTGTGCACGGGGATGTTCACAACTACCCTTTAGTGTCGGTCCACATTCTTCTTCGAGGGGAAAAATTTAGAGTAAAGGCAGCGGTTAATCCTCGCCTTACCCACTCAATAATTTTGGGGACTGATTGGCCGGGATTTGGGGAATTAATGAGTCATTTAGTGAAGAGTGGGTCCTGCCATAGTTCCGCAGGGGGAGGTCCCGGTGTCGCATTGGCGGGAGCAGCTGTCACAGAGCCGTCTACGTCATCTCCGTGTCAGAGTGAGGAGCCGCAGGCTCCTCCTCCTTCTATTGGGGAATCCCTTGTGGATTTTCCATTAGAGCAGTCGTGAGACAAGAGTCTGCAGTATGCGTTTGACCAAGTGAGAGTAATTGATGGTCAAACACTCCAGCCAAATGCCATCCCGTCCTTCCCCTACTTTTCAATTATGAAGGATAGATTATATCGAGTGACGCATGACACTCAGACTAAAGAACAAATCACGCAGCTTTTGATTCCAAAAAGCCGCCGGGAATTGGTATTCCAGGCGGCTCACTTTAATCCCATGGCTGGACACTTAGGGCAGGATAAGACACTAGCCCGAATAATGGCCCGGTTCTATTGGCCAGGAATTCGCAATGATGTCCGCAAGTGGTATACGGCATGCCGCGAATGCCAGTTAGTAAATCCAGCAGCCATTCCAAAAGCACCTTTGCACCCTCTCCCATTAATCGAGACCCCGTTCGAAAGGATTGGGTTGGATCTCGTCAGGCCATTAGATCGGTCAACATGAGGGTACCGCTTTATATTAGTTCTAGTGGACTCTGCAACGCGATACCCGGAAGCAGTGCCTGTTCGCAATATCTCAGCATGCAGTATTGCAGAAGCGCTCTTCCGCGTCATCTCCCGAGTTAGAATCCCCAAAGAGATTCTGACTGATCAAGGCACCTCGTTTATGTCACAAACACTGAATGAACTGTATGGGTTATTAGGTATTAAGCCGATCCGCACCAGCGTTTATCACCCACAAACGGACGGTTTAGTTGAACGATTCAATTGCACCCTCAAAAATATAATTAAGAAATTCGTAAGCGAGGACGCACGTAATTGGGATAAATGGCTCGAACCCTTGTTGTTTGCAGTGCGAGAGGTCCCACAAGCCTCCACGGGGTTCTCCCCGTTCAAATTGCTATATGGGCGTAAGCCGAGTGGCATTTTAGACGTGCTGTGAGAAAATTGGGAGGAGGGACCTTCACCAAGTAAAAATGAGATTCAATACGTTATTGACCTGTGCGCAAAACTCCACACACTCACCCACCTAACCCAGGAGAATTTGCGGCAGGCTCAAGAACGGCAAACCCGCCTGTACGACAAGGGTATGTGCCTTAGTGTGTTCACACCAGGAGATAAAGTACTCGTACTGTTGCCCACATCGAGCTCCAAATTAATCGCCAAGTGGCAAGGACCCTTTGAGGTCACACAGCAAGTCGGGGACGTCAACTATGAGGTGAGGCGAATGGACAGGGGTGGGGCGCTACAGATTTACCACCTCAATCTACTCAAACTCTGGAATGAGGAGGTCCCCGTGGTGTTGGTGTCAGTGGTTCCAGAGAAGGCGGAGCTGGGGCCGGAGGTTCCAAAGGGAGCATTGGCATCGTGTACCTCTCCGGTCCCCTGTGGAGACCACCTCTCCCCAACCCAACTCACGGAGGTTGCCCAGTTGCAGACCGAATTTTCGGACATGTTCTCGCCCCTGCCTGGCTGCACCGACCTCATAGAGCACCACATTGAGACGCCCCTGGGGGTGGTAGTGCGCAGCCGCCCTTACCGGCTACCCGAACACAAGAAAAAAGTGGTTCGGGAAGAACTCGAGGCCATGCTCGAAATGGGCATCGTCGAGGAGTCCCACAGTGACTGGAGCAGCCCGGTGGTCTTGGTACCCAAGGCCGATGGGTCAGTCCGGTTCTGTGTAGACTATAGAAAAGTCAACGCGGTGTCTAAATTCGACGCGTACCCAATGCCTCGTATTGATGAGTTGCTCGATCGACTAGGCACGGCTCGCTTTTACTCGACACTGGATTTGACAAAGGGTTATTGGCAGATCCCCTTGACTCCATTATCCCGAGAAAAAACGGCCTTTTCCACACCGTTTGACTTACACCAGTTTGTCACACTTCCTTTTGGGCTGTTTGGGGCGCCCACTACATTCCAGCGGCTGATGGATAGGGTCCTCCGCCCCCACGCCACCTATGCGGCCGCATATTTAGATGACATTATTATCTATAGTGATGACTGGCCGCGGCACCTACAACACCTGAGGGCCGTACTTAGGTCGCTAAGGCGAGCGGGTCTCACAGCCAACCCGAAGAAGTGTGCAATTGGGCAGGTGGAAGTATGGTATCTGGGCTTCCACTTGGGCAACGGGCAGGTGTGTCCCCAAATTAACAAGAGAGCAGCAATTGCGGCCTGCCGGAGGCCCAAGCCCAGAAAGGGCAGACAGTTCCTGGGGCTGGCTGGCTACTATCGTAGGTTTATACCTAATTATTCGGACATCACCAGCCCACTGACTGATCTGACTAAAAAGGGGGCACCAGATCCGGTCCAGTGGACGGAGCAATGCCAGCGGGCTTTTTCTGAGGTGAAGGCTGCACTGTGTGGGGGGCCACTGTTACACTCCCCTGACTTTTCTCTCCCCTTTATGTTACAGATGGATGCATCGGACAGAGGGCTGGGGGCTGTTTTGTCCCAGGAGGTGGAGGGGGAGGACCGCCCAGTGCTGTACATCAGTAGAAAGCTGTCGGTGCGTGAGGGGCGCTACAGCACCATTGAAAAAGAGTGCCTGGCGATCAAGTGGGCGGTCCTCGCCCTCCGTTACTACCTGCTGGGATGCCCTTTCACCCTCTGTTCGGACCACACGCCCCTCCAGTGGCTCCACCGCATGAAGGATGCCAACGCGCGGATCACCCGTTGGTATCTGGCACTCCAACCCTTTAACTTCAAGGTGATCCACAGGCCAGGGGTGCAGATGGTCGTGGTGGACTTCCTCTCCTGTCAAGGGGGGGGGGGAGTCGGCTGCAGGCCGGACGGCCACCCAGCCTGATTCGGGCGGTGGGGGTATGTGGCAGCGGGGCGTGGTCAAGCGTCAGTCTGACAGGAGGGCGGAGTCAGGGAAGGTAAGTGGCAGAATCACTGCACCTGATGTTGATTAACGTGTGTTTGTGTGTCTTCCCCAGTGACCACACCCTATTTAAGGAGAGAGTGAGAGCAGAGGAGAGCTCTCCCCAACCAGACACCTGATGTGTGTGTGCGTGTCTGTATATGAGAGACCACTGAAAAGTGTAAAAATAAAGAGTTACAAAACTCAGTTCTGGCCTGCCGTCTTCTGTGCTCCTCCCATTCCTACAAACTGCCACAATCACATTTAGGCTAAGACATCAAAGTGATATTTTTGAAGCAAATTGGTCAAAATGGATCTCTTATGTGTCAGGCTTAAGACCTGATTTTGTATAAATGGCATACCATTAGTAAGGTCATATCCTCCAAATTTGAAATAAACAAACTTGAAATATTGTTGAAATATTGATGAAATTCTTGAAATATTGATGAAATGTATTAAACATTTGATGCAAATCATATAACTATTAATATTATAAATGTTTGCATGAGATTGCGAGAGACAACCTTTTTAACTTGTAACTTAAATTTTTTTTCAAGCCCTAAGGGGGGCTCACCCCCTTTTGTATAGCCGCCCCCCCCCCCCCCCCCCCCCCCCCGCATGGCTGCACCATGCACATCTGACTTTGTCAGACTTTTCAGGTTTTTAAAAATGTTATACTTGCACCCATGTACTCCAGATCCTATTTCTGCAAGATCCTGCTTTTTATGTTGGTTTAAAAAGAAATTTCTAGTCTATATTGGGCGACATGGTGATGTAGCAGTTAGCACTGGTGCTTCGCAGCAAGAAGGTTCTGGGTTCGAGCCTAGCGGCCGGCGGGGGCCTTTCTGTGTGGAGTTTGCATGTTCTCCCCGTGTCCGCGTGGGTTTCCTCCAGGTGCTTTGGTTTCCCCCACAGTCCAAAGACATGCAGGTTAGGCTAATTGGTGGCTCTAAATTGACCATATGTGTGAATGTGAGTGTGAATGGTTGTGTGTCTCTATGTGTCAGCCCTGCGATGATCTGGCGACTTGTCCATGGTGTATCCCGCCTTTTGCCCGTAGTCAGCTGGGATAGACTCCAGCTTGCCTATGACCCTGCACAGGATAAGCGGTTATGGATAATGGATGGATAGTCTATATTGCTTTCCCAATCGCTTCCTTCATTCTTCTTCTTCTTCTCTTTCTTGAATTCCAATCTCTGCATGCATGTAGGATCTTGCGTAAAAACCTGTATTTCTAAATTAAGCCATTTCCAGACTTCAGCTAAGATCATACATAGCTGGTTGATCCATGAGAATCGTGGTTGGGACTACCATGACCATTCTGGCAGATCTTGGAGGTGATCCATTGCATAAATTTGGGTGGAGTAAATATGCAAATGAAGCCACAGTTGCCACAACAGAAGATGCTGGTAAACCAAGACAGCAACATATAGCGACGTATGGCCTTATGACAATGATGGCAGTGTGTACGGTTTTCACGGCTGCAGTACAGCATATTCTTGGCAAGGTGAAATAAGCCACGCCCCCTTGGGAAACTTTTCACTTTCTGCAGAATGTTGTTCCGTGAACATTTTGAGCTCGATGGTTGTGACGGAATGCTACGGTAACCCCTGGTAGCCCACACAAGTCTCACGTATACCTCAAGGATGCTCATGGATGCCTTCCCAGTTGTGACAGATTAATTCATTCAGCGTTTGACATGACCAAACTTTCCGGGGATGGAAGCCACGCCCTCCTGTTTGTCAAGGTAGCTCCATGGCTCTCACGTATTCTGACGGAAAGGCCTGGAACGTGTGCCGGTTGACCCCCGGAAGGCCCAAAATTGTCTTCCAGTGTTTACCCTGAAGTGATTCCAGCTATGTGAGACTGAGGCGTTCCACTTCCAGACCACATCATCCGCCAAAACAGGTTTCACAAACCCTATCATACTGCGAATGCAGTGACAATAGTCTCCAGGATTTATGATGTGTGGCAGCGGGGGCGTGGTCAAGCGTCGGTCTGTGAATGGAGGGCGGAGTCAGGGAAGGTAAGTGGCAGAATCACTGCACCTGATGTGAGTTAACCTCATGTCTTCCCCGGTGACCACGCCCTATAAAAGGATAGAGAGAGCAGAGAAAGGGAGCTCTCTCCCGACCCGAATGCATGTGTGAGAGACTGAATGAGCTGAAAAGCCACACATCATTAAAAATAAAAGTTTCTGAGAACTCAGTTCTGGCCTGCCGTGCTTCTGTGCTCCACCCACCTGCTCTGGTTCTACATGATGTTATTTTTTTTTTTATTACAGTGACAGTCAGTAAATGTAATCTTTGGCCTCGTTTGGCAATATTTATGGCATGGATTGTGTTGAACTGTGCTGACTCACTGATCTTCAAGTCATTATTTACCACAGGTGCATCATTTGTGCACTACGGTATGTGCAGTGTGCCTTTAGAAACGCTATTTTAAAGTCACTCAAACTTGCCAGGATTACCATACGACATTATCAGTAATAAATAATAAATTGTTGAACTTAGCAATTTGACAAAACAGTCAGGATATAACTTGGGTTACGTCGACTACAAGGGGAAATCTGTGTCCATTTCTTTTTTTTCTGGCAGAGCTGTTTTTTTTTTTTTTTTAAAGCTAGACGGCCTTTCGATTTCATAAAATTGGTGAAATTTAGTTCCCTCTGAAATTCAGTCATTGTGATATATGTTTATTTCTGTAATATCTCACAAAATATCAGGCAATTTTGTGGCTGGGAAGTTATTTAATTTGAGGGGATTAAAGCAAATAATGTGCATGAAATTGCTCACTTTGCACAGTCAGACAGACAGAGGAAGTCCGTGTGTGTGTGTGTGTGTGTGTGTGCATGCACAGGTTTACCTTTGACCGTGCACTGACAGTTCCATCATTCTGTCGCTAAACGAACAGCTGATCACACCGAGGTGCTCGCTGACCGCCGATATTTATTAGTTTGGCCCTGCGTTTCCTTTCCTTCGTATATAACATAACGTCTTTTCTTCTCACTTTCCATTACTGTAGTCGGTCTTTCACGTTTCACACGCACACTCACGTCCTCCGTTTTTCTCTCCTGTTTCAAATTTGTATCCCACAATGCCTTGCGCGAACGGGGAAAGCCCACCACATCATGTATGATGTAGTATCTTGAATTGGGTCATGGTGAAGCAGGAAAAAAATAGAGGAGAATTTAGGGCCACATGGCCCTAAATTCATTAATTGTTCTATTTAAAAAAATACTATTAAAATTGGAAGTCTGTAATTCGAGTTCAGTAGCTTTTAGTTCACTAAACAAAAATAATTGGGTGTCATTGAAAATTCTTTTTATGACCTAAACTTGAAAAATCTGAAAGGCGGTCTACCTTTAAGCTGTTCCGTTCAGAAAAGTTCAAAGATTTCAGCCCATCGTCATTTTTATGTTATTTTCACGTCATGTAGGAGAAATCAGAAGGACTTACTTCTTGCTTCCTTCTGACTTGAAAGCTTTCACGCACTGCCATTTTGTTATCTCATGAAACAAAGACAAACAATACACACTTCTTCATAGAGAATGTATCAGTAAGTGAAACCTTTGACTAAATGAATGGGGGTTATGTCAATGACTGTTATGCTTTCAACATGATTACTGCAGATGTTTTACTGAAGACACTGAATTGCTGGAAAACGTATGATTCATTTCATTCCAGATCTCTGATGAAGACAGACTGCTCGAGGCAATTCCAATCAGCCTTAGACTCAGAAGTTTCTACTATGTTCGTCCAAGTGACACAACATGGTTTGTAACCCTGATGTGTCCTTTTTACCTCCACCAACTATGTTGGAGGGGGTTACTGTATGTTTTCGCCTCTGTTTGATTGATTGTCTGTTCCCAATGTAACTCAAAATGTAGTGAACGGATTTTGATGAAATTTGGAAAAAAGGTGGAACATGGGCCAAGTAACAATTGATTAGATTTTGATGGAAATCCAGATGTAGCTTGGTGGAGGTATGCACTCTACAGAGTGCCCTTCTGGTATTTATCCAACATTACCTAGCATTAGCATGTAGCAGGAAGTACAATTTATCAGCTGTAATTCATTCTAAACTCAAAAATTGATATTTTATTTTACACTCACTGGACACTTTATTAGAAACACCCATCCACCTGCTGTTGTTTCATGCAGTTCTGTAATCAGCCGATCCCTTGACAGTAGCACAACGCGTCAAATCATACAGATACAAATCAAGAGCTTCAGTTAATGTTCACAATATTCAAACATCAGAATGAGAAAAATTGTGATCTCAGAGTGTGACTTTCTTTCACTGTGGCATGGGTGTTGGTTTGAGCCAGATGGACTGGTTTGAGTATCAATCCTGAGACCGAGATCCTGACCTCTTCTGTTCCTCGGACCTGCCTGATCCATCCTGATGCCCTGTGTCAGGCTGGAGTCTCATCACATCGCTCCTGTAGAGGACGGCCCCCTATGGACAGTTGAAAGTCGCACTTGGAAGACGCTCTGGACTCTTACAGTCATGCTTTTATGGCTGAGGACTACAGTTGACTTGCTAACTTTAGGACTGCAGTTGTCATGAACAGTTTTGCACTCAAGTTTCCATCAGTGAAGAGTTATAACATCAACAAAAGAGACTTCATGTTAAAACTGTTAAAAATATTATAATCACGCTAACTGTTATCACCCAAATGAGGATGGGTTCCCTTCTGAATCTGATTCCTTTCGAGGTTTCTTCCTCATGTCGTCTGAGGGAGTTTTTCCTCGCCACCGTCGCCACAGGCTTATCATTGGGGATAGATTAGGGATAAAATTAGGTCATGTTTAAAGTCATTAAAATTCTGTAAAGCTGCTTTGCAACAATGTCTACTGTTAAAAGCACTATACAAATAAACTTGACTTGACCATTTCAGAAACTGCTGATCTCCTGGGGTTTTCACACACAACAGTCTCTAGAGTTTATGCAGAATGATGCGAAAAACAAAAAACATCGAGTGAGTGGACAACAGTTCTGTGGGTGGAAACAAACACCTTGTTGATAAGAGAGGTCAGAGGGAAATGGTCAGATTCGTGGTTCGAGCTACCAGGAAGGATATAATCGCTCTTTACAACCGTGGTGAGCAGAAAAGCATCTCAGCATGCAACAGCAGAAGGCCACATTGGGTTCCCACTCCTGTGAAGAACAGGAATCTTAGAATCAAGAACAAGTTCCTATTAAATTGGCCTGTGAGTGTAGATTTCAGTTTAGAATGAATTACAGCTGGTATCTGTTATATTTCCTTAGAAACACATGTCTGTAGCCAGCTGCCTCATTTCTGGTTTCGTTCTGGGTTAGAAACCTTCTTGTTTCTGTTCCCAAGCTCAAGAACACTGCAGGGAAGACTGATCTCCCTTAGCAAAAAGAAGTTTAATCAAGTGTGCTACAAGTATACTTATTTTATACTAAAATCGAGGAAGTGTACTTGAAGGTTACTTCTTATAAACTAATTCTTGATACACTTACAACATAGTACAGGGAAGTATACTTGGTTTATACTGAACCAAGTATAAAAAAGTATAAGTAGACCTATATCAATACTAAGACTTACACTTATACATTACTTTAATACTAAAACTTATACTTGGACCTAAGTATACTTTGTAAATCTTTTTGCCACAAAATAGGAATGCTTAGCATATATCTTGCTTCAAGAGCACAATAAGGTCAACTCATTAATTGACTCAACGTTTAATTTATATATTTATACTATATGTATATATTATATTTATAATTTATATTACATTATATTTTATATATATATTATATTTATAATTTATATTACATTAGCTGAGCTATACAGCTGGTAAGTGATTAGGGAATCCAACCTGATCAGAGGGCCCCTCTCACCCCCTCCATCACTCCTTCCAACTGCTCCCATCAGGCTGGCGCTACAATGTACCACTATAAACAAAAAGTCCTTCATCCCCTCTGCAGCAGCCTTACTCAACAGCACATGATGAACATTACCAGCCAACCCAACCGTCAACATGCATGTCTTGTTTAATGTCTTATTATAATTCTGGAGATTAACACTTAGTCATTATGTGTACTGAATTGCATTATCTTCATGTACCTTACACTTCATCATACACAAAAACAGGAAAACAGAAAAAAGTTTGGCTTGACTTTATTTATTTAACTAGTCCCTTCCAAAAGGGTTTGGCAATGGTGTTATGTACAGTGTGTCAGCTGTTTTCAACAAGGACACATTTTGTTTTGATCATGTCAGGCGAGACAGCATGAACAGTTTCAGTTTTTTGAACATCATATACAAAATGACTTTGTACATTTATTTGCGAATCTTTACATACAGGCCTGCCTGATTTACTAAGTACGTCAACTAAAACAACATAGTTTGCGACATGGACAAAAAGCAGAGATTTCATGTGAACATATTTGTTTAAAAACAACCAATTCTATAATACAACAAAATGTACCATCTTTCAAGTATGCAGCACTGTTGAATCTCTTCTTTAGTCTGTCATAGGTTTTACTGTGGTACGTAACTCCATCAACCAAAAAACGGTTGTAAGACCAAAAGCAGTTACTTAGTTTCCCACACAACTAATGGCAAGCCTATACAGTATGACATTTTTATACTGGTTTCCCTTAGCAAAAAGTAGTATACTTAAAGTTCATTTTGTAAAGTATTCTGAAGTGTACGTATAAGTATATCAAGTGTACTACAGGCCATGTACTTCAAGTGTACTAGAAAGCATACTAATTTAATACTTCTTCGGACTAAATTGGAACATTTTAAGTTTATAAAAGTATACTTCAAAGTTACTTTTAAGTTAGCAAAAGTACTCTTTAAGTACTCTCATCTATACTATATCTATACTGTAAATGTACTTGGTATATCCCTCTTGTATACTTACAGTATATAACTAGTACAATGGCAGTACATAAATAAGTGTACTTATGATATACTTCAAATACACAATAGGGATATACCAAGTGCATTGATAGTATATAAATGAGTATACTTGAAAGTGTACTTTTGTAAACTTAAAACGGACTTGAAAGTATACTTTTATAAACTTAAAATGTTCCAATTTAGTCCGAAGAAGTATTAAATTAGTATGCTTTCTAGTACACTTGAAGTACATGGCCTGTAGTACACTTGATATACTTATACTTACACTTCAGAATACTTTACAAAATGAACTTTAAGTACACTACTTTTTGCTAAGGGCTTCCCAGAAGATCTGAAATTCTGAGCCTGTCTGTGTAAAACACATTAATACCCCATAAAATGCAACTCAAATCTGAAAGAAACATCACGTGTTTGTTATCGTGACGATGTTATAACTCTCACAATGAAAATGAAGTGAACCTTGTCACTCTGTTATCAAGTTTTCGACTCTAAAAGTGATTTAATGCAGAACTGTTTGTCTTTTCTTTCTTTTCAGAAAGGAGTCCCTGCTTGTACTCAGTGCAATATGTATAGTGTTCCTACTTATTCAGGTGACATTGGGCATACCTAACACCCTGTGTTTTCTCTCCCCCCCCCCCCCCCCCCCCCCCCCCCCCCCCCCAAATCTGAGTTACATGTTGGTCCTGGGATCGAGATGCTGACCTCTTCTGCTCCTCGGACCTGCCTGATCCATCCTGGTGCCCTGTGTCTGGTTGGAGTCTCATCACATCGCTCCTGTGGAGGACGGCCCCATGTGGACAGTTGGGAGTCGCGCCTGGAGGATGCTCTGGACTCTTGCAGTGGTGCTTTTGTGGCTGGGGACTGCAGTTAACTTGCTGACTTTGGGACTGCAGTTGACTTGCTGACTTTAGGACTGCAGTTGACTTGTTGACTTTGGGACTATGGTTGTCGTGAAGGGTTTTGCGCTCGGGTTTCCATTGGTGGGGGGTTTATAGCATCAACGAAGCTGACTTTATGTTAGGACTGTTAATGTTATAGTCATGTTGTCTGTTGTTGCCCAAATGAGGATGGGTTCCCTTCTGAGTCTGGTTCCTCTCGAGGTTTCTTCCTCATGTCGTCTGAGGGAGTTTTTCCTTGCCACCATCGCCACAGGCTTGCTCGTTGGGGATAGATTAGGGATAAAATTAGCTCATGTTTTAAGTTGTTCAAATTCTGTAAAGCTGCTTTGCGACAATGTTTATTGTTAAAAGCGCTATACAAACAAACTTGACTTGACTTTAAATAACCCGGCTTCCTTTAGGCAGCTGTTCATCGTTCATGTACTCATCAATGCCATGTGAAGTTAACAGAATATCTCAACAGCATGTGGACGACGTTCTTGATAAAACTCTGCACAAATAAAATTGTATTTCCTTTTACTCAAAATGTTCTTCAACTCTCAGACTGATCCATGCTGTAGCCAATGAGCAACGAGTTTGAACGTGATGTTGAATAAGGACCGCCCCTTTGTTTTGAGTTAATGCAGATTCATTTTTCTGTTTTCTCACTTGATGTTTTTGGAGTCGTTGTTGTGTATTTGGTTTTGCTGTTACATTTCCAGATTTGCTTTAGCCGTCATGTTTTCAAATACGGTTTTATATTTTAATTTTTTTTTTTTTTTTGCTTTTGTGTTTTTGCTTCTGCTGTCATGTTTCCAAATTTAGTTTAGTGTTTTTGAATTTGCTGTGTTTCCGTTTTTGTTGGGGTTTTTTTCGAGCTTTTGTTTGCTGCTGTACCTCCAGTTTTGTGGGAGTTTTTTTTTTATATGTTTTGTCTGAATTTTTGTATTTTTGTTTTCCTTGTGTTTCCTGACTTATGTTTTTAGGGGTTTTTTTTGGTGCATTTTTTCTTTTGCAACTGCACTTTCTGATTTGCTTTTGTGTTTTCTGATTAGTTGTGTTTTCCGTGTGTCCACTGTACACCTGACGTCGTGTTTTTTTTGTTTGTTTGCTTTTTGCTCTTGTGAATATTTAGCCTCACTACAACTTTGGACTGAGAAATTAGTTTGCTGTTAATGAGCTCAGGGGAATTTGTAGACACTTCCGCTTCACAGTCTACAGAACATCTGAGGTTTTCTTTCATTTGGCACTTTTTGTCTTTGAAATTAACCTTAATGTATTATATGGACACTAGTGTTTTACTGGGAAATACACCACTCATATGTATTTTTCATTCAAGCTCCATCTGGGACATGGAGAACCAAAACTGTGACATACATCTCTATCCCTGTGTCCGAAATCACTCCCTACTCACTATGTAGTAGAATATATAGTGAAGTTGCCATTTTTTTTGGTAGACGACAGAGAGGCGGAGTATAGGAGCCTGGTGAGGGACTTTGCTGTGTGGTGCAACAGGAACCATCTGCAGCTCAACAACTCGAAGACCAAGGAGCTGGTCATTGACTTTGGGAGGTCCAGACCAAGGTCACGACCAGTTCTGATCGAGGGAGTCAAGCTGGAGGCTGTGGATTCCTACAAGTACCTCGGGCTGTGGCTGGACAGCAAGCTGGACTGGACTTGCAACACCAATCACTTATACAGGAAGGGACAGAGCAGGCTATACTTCCTTAGGAGGCTGCGGTCCTTTAACATCTGCAGGAAACTCCTGTGGATGTTCTATCAGTCTGTGGTCGCCAGTGTCCTGTTTTACACCGTGGTGTGCTGGGGGGGCAGCACATCCAAGAAGGACACATCCAGGCTGGACAAACTGATGAGGTGGGCCGGCTCTGTGGTCGGCATGAAGCTGGACTCTCTGGTGACGGTGGCAGAGAAGAGGACTATGGACAAACTATTGAACATCATGGACGATGCCAGTCACCCTCTGCACACCGTCATCAGCAACCAGAGGAGTCTGTTCAGTGACAGAATGCTCCTTCCCAAGTGCAGGACGAACAGACTTAAAAACTCCTTTGTCCCTCACGCCATCAGACTGTACAACTCCTCTCTGGGGGGGAGGAGGGGTAACAGGAGGACAGAGGACGGGAAGGAGCAGTAGCCTAGACTAACAATAAGCAATACTGGACAATGTGCAATATAATGTGCAATATAAAGTGCAATACCTCTCCTGCTGCCCCCTTTTCCCTTTTTTTCCCTCCTCTCTCTCCCCCTTCCTCTCTTCCCCATATCTTATTCTTTTTATGTTTGTATATGTACTGTAAATACTTAATTTAATTTATCTGGAAGTTTTTCTCTATTTCTTTTCTCTGTTTATCTGTAATGATGCTGCTGGAATCTTAATTTCCCTGAGGAAACCCTCCCAAAGGGATCAATAATTCTATCTAATCTAATCTAATCTAATCTTTCTGAATGTACAGTGAGAATTATTACACGCTATATAGTGCACTCGTACTATCCCACAATGCATCATGAAAAATAGTGCACAACCGATGGTCACTAACCAAGCAATATATCCCATCATGCATTGTGGTCACGCTGGGAGAAAAAAAAGTGTGTTGGGATAAATGGATGGAGGAAGAAATGCATTATAAATGGACATTTAAGTACAATTAAAAATAGTAAGAGAATAGACAATAAGGTACCAGGGGTTACCGTAGCATTCCGTCGCAACCATCGAGCTCAAAATGTTCACGGAACAACATTCTGCAGAAAGTAAAAAGTTTCCCAAGGGAGCGTGGCTTATTTCATCTTGCCAAGGCTATACTGTAGTGCAGCCGTGAAAACAGTACACACTGCCATCATTGCCGTAAGGCCATACGTCGCTATACGTCGCTGCCGCCATTGGTTTACCAGCGTTTTCTGTTGTGGCAACTGTGGCTTCATTTGCATATTTACTCTGCCCAAATTTATGCAATGGATCACCTCCAAGATCTGCCAGAATGGTCATGGTAGTCCCAACCACAGTTCTCATGGATCAACCAGCTATGTATGATCTTAGCTGAAGTCTGGAAATGTCTTAATTTAGAAATGCAGGTTTTTACACAAGATCCTGCATGCATGCAAAGATTGGAATTCAAGAAGGAGAAGAAGAAGAAGAAGAATGAATGAAGGAAGGAAGCAATTGGGAAAGCAATATAGACTTATCCATCCATCCATTATCCATAACCGCTTATCCTGTGCAGGGTCGTGGGCAAGCTGGAGCCTATCCCAGCTGACTATGGGTGAGAGGCGGGGTACACCCTGGACAAATCGCCAGGTCATCACAGGGCTGATACATAGGGAAAAACAACCATTCACACTCACATTCACACTTACGGTCAATTTAGAGCCACCAATTAGCCTAACCTGTGTGTCTTTGGACTGTGGGGGAAACCGGAGCACCCGGGGGAAACCCACGCAGACACAGGGAGAACATGCAAACTCCACACAGAAAGGTCCCCGCCGCCTGCTAGGCTTGAACCCAGAACCTTCTTGCTGCGAAGCACCAGTGCTAACTGCTACATCACCATGCCACCCAATATAGACTAGAGATTTCTTTTTAAACCAACACAAAAAGCAGGATCTTGCAGAAATAGGATCTGGAGTAGCCTCACAAGATGAAATGTAGGATTAATCAAAAGTCTTCCTTCCACATACGGTATCACACAGTCTTCTACTATCTTACACTGTTCTGTGCAGACATGTCTTAATGTCAAAATACTGTGACGTACTTCAGTTTGGCATGGAATCATAAATAGGATGAATCAGAAACAGCTAGAAGGGCTCTTGGTAGAGTGTACACCTTCACCAAGCCACGCATCCGGACTTGCATCATAATCTAGTCATTTGTTCCTTGGCCAGCTTTTAGCCTGGCGTATTAAGCAGTTGGAAATTGAGAGAACAATAAATACAATTACAACTGATGAGGGTTTAGAAACCAGTGGCCCACAGGAAATTAACAGAACTTTCAAAAAATTCTATGAAGCGCTATACTACACAGACTTTTCATCTACAACTATTGAAACACAAAAGGAATTCTTAGATTCGTTAAGTTTTGCAACTCTGGATGACGACTCTGTAAAATCTCTGGACTTGGAACTAATTGCTGAGGATCTATCCTTGGCCATTTCCAGCATGAAGGGAGGAAAAAGTCCTGGACCTGATGGAATTCCCATTGAAATATATAAAATATTTAAGGATAAACTAATAACTCCCCTATTAGATATGTATAATGAATCTTTGAATAGCGGTTCCCTCCCCCCATCTCTTAACATGGCAGAGATCTCACTCTTATTAAAACCAGGAAAACCATCTGCCCTGTGTACATCATATAGACCGATCTCACTTCTTAACAACGATCTTAAAATCCTTTGTAAAGTGTTGGCTAGATGGCTTGAAACACTCTTGCCACAGATGGTACACCCTGACCAGAACGGTTTTGTTCAAGGAAGACAAGGTTTTCATAATATTCGAAGAGTGCTTAATATACGGTACTCTTTGAAAAATCTGGTTGTAATGACACCGCCGGCGGCACGGTGGTGTAGTGGTTAGCACTGTCGCCTCACAGCAAGAAGGTCCGGGTTCGAGCCCCGTGGCCGGCGAGGGCCTTTCTATGTGGAGTTTGCATGTTCTCCCCGTGTCCGTGTGGGTTTCCTCCGGGTGCTCCGGTTTCCCCCACAGTCCAAAGACATGCAGGTTAGGTTAACTGGTGACTCTAAATTGAGCGTAGGTGTGAATGTGAGTGTGAATGGTTGTCTGTGTCTATGTGTCAGCCCTGTGATGACCTGGCGACTTGTCCAGGGTGTACCCCGCCTTTCGCCCGTAGTCAGCTGGGATAGGCTCCAGCTTGCCTGCGACCCTGTAGAACAGGATAAAGCGGCTAGAGATGATGAGATGAGATGAGATGACACCGCCATTTTGTCTCTGGATGCCGAGAAGGCTTTTGATAGAGTGGAATTGCAGTACCTATTTGAGGTTTTGCAAAGATATGGTATCCAGGGGAAATTTCTTAGTTGGATTAAACTAATCTACGGGTATGCGGATCCACAGGCCATGGTCTTAACCAATGGACTGACTTCCCAGCCTTTCCATCTGTTACGGGGTACAAGACAAGGCTGCCCTTTATCTCCACTGCTATTTACCCTGGCTATTGAACCACTGGCTATGACTATTCATAAAGATCCTAATTTAGAGGGCATAAAGATCGGAGATGTAGAACATCGTATAGCACTTTACGCAGATGATATTCTTTTATTTTGTTCTAATTTGAAATATCCTTTACCCGCTCTTGTAGATCTGATTAGGCTATTTGGTACTTTTGCAGGTTATAAGATTAATGATACTAAATCAGCGATTATGTTTATGAATGAAAATGAGGCACAAAACCTTCCAATACACTGCCCTTTTCTGATTTCTCCAAAAGGCTTCACCTATCTGGGCATTAAGATTTCTCCATGTGTTGATAAGATCGTTCCCAACAACTACAATCCCATGGTGGATAAAGTCACTCAGCTTGTGAGCAGATGGACAAAACTCCCTATCTCTATGATTGGAAGAGTGAATGTTCTTAAGATGTCAATATTACCTAAGTTTTTATATGTCTTTCAATCAATTCCACTCGCACCACCGTCATCCTTTTTTTCTTCACTCCGAAGGCTTTTTTCTAACTTCATATGGAACAATAGGTGCCCCAGGCTCAGGCTATCACTTTTGTATCTACCATATGATAGAGGTGGTCTACAGCTCCCAAACCTTGAGTGGTATTACTGGGCAGCTCAAATCAGAGCAGGGATGTTTTATTTTGAAAAAAATAATCCTCCATCCTGGATTTCAGTAGAATCACATCAAATCAATATCTCCCCAAACTTATATTTATACTCTGCCAGTAAGAACATACTAACTAGTAAGACAAAAAATCCTTTCCTCAAAAATACTATTTCAGTCTGGTTTAAAGTTTGTGCACATTTAGCTGAGCTTCCACACACACTATCACAGTTTTCCCCCATTTATGGCAATAATGCCTTTCAACCTGGTAGATCTGACTCAGGATTTAAATTCTGGGCATCTCAAGGTATAGCTAAGGTTGCTGACCTATACGATGACAGGTCTGTTTTCATGTCATTTGAAGAACTTAAGTCTAAGTACACAATCCCTTCTAAACATTTCTTTAAATATACTCAGCAAAAATAAAAACTTGACACTCATTATTTTTCAAATAGTGTTTAGAAACTTATCTTGAAAGAGTTCTTGTTGTGATTATGGTTAAATGCATTGTCAAGGGCATTACGTCACACATTCATTCTACTGGTCGGGCCTACGTAGCACGTGCGAGAGCACTGCACGCTAAAATCACGTTTCCACGTGACACAAGTGACGTGACCTATTGATACACGTGCAATTGATCTCATGGTAGCAGAGTAGAGTGTCATCTCAGAAAAACAAGGTTTTATGGTTAATTATTCATTAATTTGCAATGCCACGACTGTCAAACATTCAGCGTGAACATGCCATTGGCATGCTGAATACGGGAACATCCGTCACTGACGTTGCGAGGGTTATGGGATGCAGTCGACAGACCATCCATAATCTCCAGACACGTCTCCATCAAACTGGCACCACAGCCGACCGTAAGGAACCCTCCACAGAACTTGCAGGAGCTTGGTGCCATGTTGGTACAAATATGGCAGCGCATTCCCCAAGCTGTGTTCAGACGCATCATCCAATCCATGAGGAGACGTTGTATCGCAGTTGTGAACGCCCATGGAGGACATACCCGATATTGACATGATTTCATTAAGTTGTGACTCACAGTTTTTGATCATGGACATTGTCGTCGCATTTCCGGTGGAACCGATTCCATGACAAACATGATCTGTATGCTATAGCATCTTTAATGACAAGATAATTGAATACAATCGTTATTTCAAACCTATTTTCCAAAATGTTCAAATTATTGACTTTGAAACGAGTGTAAAGTTTTTATTTTTGTTGAGTATATTTGCAATTGAGAAGCTTTATTCTGAGCAGCCAATGTTACAGCTTACAACTGCCCCCTCTTTCTACTTTAGAAAAATTCATTCTCAATTTCTTACACTCCAGAGGACAGGTCTCTATATTGTATAATCTCCTGATAAGTAAATCCT
This sequence comes from Neoarius graeffei, assembly GCF_027579695.1. Lineage (NCBI taxonomy): Eukaryota > Metazoa > Chordata > Actinopteri > Siluriformes > Ariidae > Neoarius > Neoarius graeffei. The sequence continues at coordinate 98,909,184 of NC_083570.1, forward strand.
CAGAATCATCACATAACATCCTTCAAGCTTGGAAGACAGACTTACAGGAGAATATCACAGAGGAAGAGTGGTCTGAAGCATATATTTTAGCCCAGTCACAAACCATAAATACAAATTCTAAACTACTTCAATACAAATGGTTGAATAGACTATACATTACTCCAGCCAAGCTACACCGATTTAATCCCAACATTCCAGACACTTGTTTTAAATGTAAACACGACAAAGGGTCTCTATTTCACTGTATGTGGGAGCGTCCACAAACCTTATCATTTTGGAAGAAGGTGATAGAGGTTGTTAGTCAGATAATTGAGGAAGAGGTGCCCCTTAAACCAAAACTATGCCTACTGCACATCTATCCAGAAGACTTCACCCCCTCTAATAATGTACAACACTTGCTGAATATTTGTTTTTTGGAGGCTAAACGCTGTCTGCCCAAGGCATGGAAAACAGAAGTGTCCTGTGTTTTAGCTAAGTGGTTGAAAGGAATGTGCTTTTATTTTGCTTTGGAGAGAATAAGTTATACCACAAAAGGCAAGCTAGACAAGTTTTGGAGGATCTGGGACATATTTTGTGACTTTCTTGAAAATAATAATATTGAAGTAGAAGGCTGGGAAACTGTTGGAATTTGAAATGAGCCCCCCCCCCCCATGTATGTATGTATTTTCCTTTCTTCCCTTCTCAATAACCTTTACAGCACTTCACTGATTGTTTTTGTCTGTGTGTATTTGAGGCTTAGACATATGTGTCTTGGAACATACATGTAGGTTTTTGGGCTACATAATGTGGACTTACTGTCTTCATGAGTATTTATATCTTTACATTAGGTGGATACTTCTACGGAGCTGATGCTCTCAGTTTGTGCCTTGGGATTGTTGTGTGTTTGTACAAAAGAACAAAACCTTAATAAAGAAATGTTTCCAAAAAAAAATTGTTCCTTGGCCCGTGGCTCACCTTTTCTCTGAATTTCACCAAAATCCGTTCACTACTTTTTGAGTTACATTGGGAACAGTCAATCAATCAAACAGAGGCGAAAACGTAACCCCTTCCAACATAGTTGGTGGAGGTAAAATTGAATAAGACATAAAATACAAGAATAAGTTACAGTGCAGAGCGAGGAATTAATCAAAAGTCTCAAATTTTATTTAATAAAAGGCAGCGGCAAAGAAGAAAGGATTCAGCCTTGATTTAAAAGAACTGAAAGATGCGGGTACTTTGTATTGATTAATGTGAAAAACCAGCGCGACGGACTCATCTCATTCATCTCATTATCTCTAGCCGCTTTATCCTTCTACAGGGTCGCAGGCAAGCTGGAGCCTATCCCAGCTGACTACGGGTGAAAGGCGGGGTACACCCTGGACAAGTCGCCAGGTCATCACAGGGCTGACACATAGACACAGACAACCATTCACACTCACATTCACACCTACGGTCAATTTAGAGTCACCAGTTAACCTAACCTGCATGTCTTTGGACTGTGGGGGAAACCGGAGCACCCGGAGGAAACCCACGCGGACACGGGGAGAACATGCAAACTCCACACAGAAAGGCCCTCGCCGGCCCCGGGGCTCGAACCCAGGACCTTCTTGCTGTGAGGCGACAGCGCTAACCGCTACACCACCGTACCGCCCGCGCGACGGACTAGTGTCCAAAAGCGTTTTTTCATTTTACTAATGAGCTCACTCTATAGTCCTCTATATAGTAATTCCCTATACAGGGAGTAGTGAACGAGTGAGCAATTTCAGACACAGGAAAAGTCAATATTTGGTGTGAGACGACCCTTTGCCTTAAAAAAAAAGTAGTCTGAGGTACAATGAGTGCAGATTTATGTGGAAATGATCTGTAGGTTTTACTGAGCATCTTACAGAACCAGCCACAGTTCTTCTGGGCACTTTGACCGTCACACTCGCTTCTTCATTTTGCACCAAAAATTTTCCACTAGCCTTCATTCTGTTTTCTTTTTTAATCTGAAAAGTGCTCTATTATGTAATATGCTGCTCAGATACAAACTTTTTTCCTGTAACATTTAATTTCGTGCTGAAAAAAAACTAACGTTTGGACTCTAAAATGTTTTTGTACTGACTCGATAATTATAAGTGTAACGATTCAGTTTTTTCACGATTCGATTCGAATCTCAATTCACATTTTTTTGTCCTCTATTTTATAACCGATGCCAATCATTGTCAATATTCTGTTAAAGGAGAACTGAAGTCATTTTTAAACTTGCTTTATTTCTTAATTAATGTGTTATTCAATTACGTTTTCGGTTTTAGTAACCTTATATCGTGACTCGTATCGGCAACTAATTGCAATTAAATATGATACTTATCGGCTTTTTTGGTTTTTAGCCGTGTTGAATTTAGTTCGTTTGGTCCACGGCAGGCGTCGCTTATCCGCGCGATCTTCACGAGACTTGTGCGAGACTTCGAAACGTGAAGAAGTGTCAGCCAGGTGTCAGCGCCGCCATTTTGAAAACTGTTTTCCAAACGAAGTATTGCACAAAAACGAGTTTAAATGATGATTACTGCCTACTTTTTTCAAACTTTCCTGATTGCTATCAAAACAAACAAAACTTCCGGCTTGATCACGCCAGCATTCGAAAGAGGGCGCGCGCGTCTTTTGACAACGTTAGCAGATGTTGGTCGCTTTGATTTCCGCTATACGTTTTACTTCCGTCCTACGATGTCTCGCACAGGTCTCAACCAATCTCGTTTACGGCCATTGCTTTGACATATGGACTGATCTATTACAGAGCATATTTCAAACACTCATAACTTGCTATAGCAGCGACAAAATAGCGATCAAAAATGCATTCCGATATTTAATAAAATGACATAAATAGAATTTTGATAATAAAAATTTTGCCTTCAGTCCTCCTTTAATTGTGCGACAGTAATGATGTAAATAACAGCGTGACGGAGTAGTGTCCGAAAGTGTTTTTTCATTTTACCAATGAGCTCACTATATAGTCCTCTATATAGTAATTCCCTAGATAGTCAGTAGGGAGGAGTGAACGAGTGCGTGATTTCAGACACAGCATACATGTCACTCATGAGGAAATTGATGAACTGTTTTGATAAATTTGGGTACTTTTTGTTTGTGAATGTGTCGATATAATAAAAAGAAAATCACACGTTGGCTTGAAGATATGAAGTTTATCTACTCGTGTTGAAAAACTTGCATTTTTCATACAAAATACATCACAGATCTGAGTGACATATTTAAATAATATTGGCTGGCATTGAGCACAGCCGCTACATGCCCCATTACACAATCATCCTCCTCCGTCTTCTTTTCCTACAAGTTACGACACGGAAAAATCCCCAAAGCTGTAATTCATGAACAGCCCACTCCACCTACAATCTGTCAGTCTCAGTTTGATCACAAAACAATAAAGGTTTCCCAACTCAACATTCCAGCAACTTCAAATCAATATTAGTGTCCCCTGAAAAGTTCATCTACTCCGCCAGCGCCGCCATGATTGAAAATCACATGATTGCATTCCTCCATGCTGATTGGCCAAAGCTCAAACGGTGTTGGTGAACCTTACACGCCATGCTGTTTTACTTATCAGTATCCCCTAATCAGCACCCAAATAAACTTGAGAATAATGATTAAAAATCACATAGTGTATCATAAACTTTGACTTTGTGTACTACTTGTTTAATTCCCAACCCATGACATGGTGTGTTGTGAGCCTTTAATCCCGTTTTTGTTACTCATTTTGACATTTAAAACATTGGTGCGTGGTGGTTTCTTAAAGATGAGTTCAACGTCACTCACCTTTCAACCAATCAGCGTGCAGCAATGCATCATGTGATTTCCAAAATGGCAGCACCAGCAGAGTAGATTGGAAGTTTTCTTCTTAGTTGAAAAAAAAATTGAACGTTTGGATCAATATTATCGACTTGAATTGAATAACATGTTGGGATGAGTAATCTTTATTGATTCATGATAAAATAAGGCTGGTAGACTGGCCATGGAGGGTGGCATGGTGGTGTAGTGGTTAGCGCTGTCGCCTCACAGCAAAAAGGTCCGGGTTCGAGCCCCGTGGCCGGCAAGGGCCTTTCTGTGCGGAGTTTGCATGTTCTCCCCGTGTCCGCGTGGGTTTCCTCCGGGTGCTCCGGTTTCACCCACAGTCCAAAGACATGCAGGTTAGGTTAACTGGTGACTCTAAATTGACCGTAGGTGTGAATGTGAGTGTGAATGGTTGTCTGTGTCTATGTGCAGCCCTGTGATGACCTGGCGACTTGTCCAGGGTGTACCCCGCCTTTCGCCCGTAGTCAGCTGGGATAGGCTCCAGCTTGCCTGCGACCCTGTAGAACAGGATAAAGCGGCTAGAGATGATGAGATGAGATGAGACATTCCTTTCGGGTGTTCAACACATCTTTCTCTTTCAAAATTCTCTCAAAATCTTCCGTATTTAATGAAGCAAACCTGGCGGCCATGTTTGCTTACAAATTGTCACAGTCGCTCGCTAGTGCAGAAGTTTTACATCTCCGACATGTGATGTCATGTTGTCTTGACAACCATGCAATATCGTAAACCATATTCAACACTCATTCTCCATTGGCTAGAGTGACGTAATACACGTAGGATAAGCGATATGATAATATTGCATGCTGTCAAACCACATGACTGAAACCCGCTAGAAGGGAACAGAACACGTTTTTATTCCATTGAAAGTGTCTTGTATATATAATAATCACCGATGATTTCACTCCCAGTGTTTTCCCACTGACTGGATGTGCGTTGGCAAAATAGCGATCCAGTTCAAAATTAAAATTCTTTTCTTTTTTTTTTGTGGTTGTGTCCATATAATATAAAGAACATTACACGGTGGTGTGAAGATATGAAGTTTATTTTCTCATGTTGAAAATATTTCATCATGATATATACATTCACCACTCGAAGATAAACTTCATATCTTTGTGTGATCGTGTAATATCCTCTATATACTATATGAGAGAGAATTGTTGTGGTGTGTGGTGCACTGCGCTCTATTCTCTACAAACAGCAGAATGCATTATGGGCATTATTTAATCCTCTAGGGATGTGGTTCTTAAACAGGTTCTCATCAGTGCCTTAGAGTTGGTTCTTAATTTCATCCCAACTCAAACAACAGTTGTTTTTGCGAACTAGAAACCACAATCCAGTCTACTTGGTTTGTCCTGACTCACAAGACCGAAGCTCATGAAGTCAGAAGTCAGTTTGCCCGGATAAAGTTATTTCAATGCGAATGAATCCCTATCAGTGAATTTTATTGGTGTTTGTTTTGACCGGTTTGGTTTGGTTGTCGCAAGCGACAGATCCATGTTCAGCAGCAGTGTCTCATCAGTCTCCTTTGCGGTCGTGAGCCCAGCGACGGCTCACAAGTCCAGTTGCCGATCCACAGATTCGTGGACATTTATCTCAAGGATAACTTCCAGGTGCTGATATTTGTTCCTTTCGACAGCGACGACGCTCCTTCAGTTCTTCGATTCGACTCTCCTCAAAACTAGCCACGCCAGCCTTCACTGCTGTTCTTCACCGGACTCTAAGCTGCAAAAACTACCTGGACACGTTATAGCAAGGGTGGATTGTGCTGGCCCACCGGCGCTCTCTCCATCCTACCAGCTTGGTCACCGGGTCCCAAAAAATTGAGCACACGTTGTCTACCAGTGGAATCGCAGCTGGTTAACCTCATATTGCATATCGGGAAACAGCTCTTTGATAATATGGCTACCAGTTTTTACAGGAGCGGGTTACCAGCCCTCAGCCCAACCTCCAACCTGGAGGACCAGTGGATCACTCTTCATCGGGCCCCTACCCTTTGACCTGTCCGGCTTGGGTGACTCTACCGGGAGTACATGACTCCCGCCGGCATAGCTCTAGGGGGCACTGGGACACACAAACCACCCCACCACGATAAGGTGGTGATCCCACGGGGTAGTGTTTTGACCACTGCTTTAAGAAAAGTACGATTGTCATGTTTCTCACGTATTACTATAGCAAGGCTTCGAATAGCATACACGCTACGACTGGACTGTATATGTTGGGTCCTGTGCTGTAACTAATTACACAAATGTGCACTGATTTCAGTGTGGAGAATCTTTTTATCTTTGTTAATACACAGATTAATGACATGAGTGTGTGTGAGAGGGCAGATACATGAGACAGTAAGCAATGGCTAAAGGTCCATGCATATTTTATTCAAGAGTAAAAAAAGAGATTCGTCCCATGGGGCATGCGTACACTGTGTGTAGATCAAAAGTCAAAATGGCCAAACTAAGAGAAAAATATGAGAGAGAGAGAGAGAGAGAGAGAGAGAGAGAGAGAGAGAGAGAGAATCACAAATAACCCATGAACTGCTTCAATTTTTAGTTGGAAAGTAAAGCACAATGAGTGACTCAACGAGAAGTGAAGCCAAAAACTGCAGAAAGCTAATTTTATCATAAACAAGAAGAATATTGAAGAGAATAATGATGAATATATCTTCTTAAAAACATGAGGATGCAAGAAGGTGCATCCGTACTTACTTTACATTTTTGAATTTCCCATGCAGTCATGCAGCCCGGATGGCTTTTCAAACAGTTATACGATCATTCACGCAACTGAACTGGGGTGAGTTTCCCAAAAGCCTCTTAACGTGAAGAGCATCTTAACTACGAGAGACAGAATGTTCATTGTGATGCTCGGTCTACCATTTAACAATGTGCTACGATGCTTTCAGGAAACCCACCCCTGAACGACTTCTGTACAAGAACGGAGGAGAGAAAAGAAAAACATTTGGAAATCATCAAATCACAAGCGTCCTCACTGAAATATACAGCAACAGTAAACGAGCAAACGGAAAAATTCAAAATGAAAATCAGCATAAATAAATCATGTGCACTTAAGTAGAAAAAAAAATAACATGGGAGGGGGGAAAAAAAAACTTTTACAGTTTATATACAAAGCAAGATCCCAAGGCGTGTTATGCGCAGCTGGATCAGTCTTTTGCAGCTGGACAGGCCAGGACCTGATTGAGACCATACAGTAGGTGTATATTTGCACAAAGAATGTCAGTGTGTGAATGTCCACAAGCGCCAGAACCGCCAGTCCTCCTCCACTGTGACGGATATAAACGTGTGATTTGAATGTGTGTGTCTCTTCTGGAGTCCAGCAGGTGTTCAGGTCCTGTGGCTGCTTACTTACAGCTGTTTACAGAGGTTCCAGTAAAATGCAGCGACAGCAGCGTAATATCGCACAGAGCAGACGAGTAAACATGAACGAAGGAAAAAAAACCTCTTAGAACTGCATCGTGAGCGTCTTTTTGTCAAAGTCCCGGTCTTCAGTGAACACCACTGGAGGCGAATCTGTTAAATGTTAAATACTAGTAGCAAAACATGGTATAGAAGAGCTAGAGATTGTGAAAGTAAATTCTTACAAGTTCATATATATATATATATATATATATATATATATATATATATATATATATATTAGGGCGGTTCCAAAATTTTTTTTTAGAATTTTGTTACGACCACCTTACCTTTTTTTTTTTACATTGCCTAAAAGAAGTTATTGTGCGAAATTTGGTTAAGATTGAACAATGTTTAGAGGTGCCACAAAGCCATTAAAGTTTTCACTCAAGACACAATATAAAATAATGTGGTTTATTAACTGTTTCATATTAATACAAACAATACAGTAATATAACTTCGTGTGTTCAAAGTAACAATAGCTATTACTCGTCTGTGATTTTCTAAACCCTTCGGTATTATGGTATCTTGTGGAGGTAAAAGAACACACTAAGGACTTCCCTAGCAGAAGGAAGCTTTCTCCCAGACAGTTCCTTGGAAGTGGGACCAATTACAGTGGTGCTTGAAAGTTTGTGAACCCTTTATAATTTTCTATATTTCTGCATAAATATGACCTAAAACATCATCAGATTTTCACACAAGTCCTAAAAGTAGATAAAGAGAACCCAGTTAAACAAATGAGACAAAAATATAATACTTGGTCACTTATTTACTGAGGAAAATGAGCCAATATTACATATCTGTGAGTGGCAAAAGTATGTGAACTTCTAGGATTAGCAGTTAATTTGAAGGTGAAATTAGAGTCAGGTGTTTTCAATCAATGGGATGACAATCAGGTGTGAGTGGGCACCCTGTTTTATTTAAAGAACAGGGATCTATCAAAGTCTGATCTGCACAACACATGTTTGTGGAAGTGTATCATGGCACGAACAAAGGAGATTTCTGAGGACCTCAGAAAAAGCGTTGTTGATGCTCATCAGGCTGGAAAAGGTTACAAAACCATCTCTAAAGAGTTTGGACTCCACCAATCCACAGTCAGACAGATTGTGTACAAATGGAGGAAATTCAAGACCATTGTTACCCTCCCCAGGAGTGGTCGACCAACAAAGATCACTCCAAGAGCAAGGCGTGTAATAGTCGGCGAGGTCACAAAGGACCCCAGGGTAACTTCTAAGCAACTGAAGGCCTCTCTCACATTGGCTAATGTTAATGTTCATGAGTCCACCATCAGGAGAACACTGAACAACAATGGTGTTCATGGCAGGGCTGCAAGGAGAAAGCCACTGCTCTCCAAAAGAACATTGCTGCTCGTCTGCAGTTTGCTAAAGATCATGTGGACAAGCCAGAAGGCTACGGGAAAAATGTTTTGTGGACGGTTGAGACCAGAATAGAACTTTTTTATTTAAATGAGAAGCGTTATGTTTGGAGAAAGGAAACCACTGCATTCCAGCATAAGAACCTGATCCCATCTGTGAAACATGGTGGTGGTAGTATCATGGTTTGGGCCTGTTTTGCTGCATCTGGGCCAGGACGGCTTGCCATCATTGATGGAACAATGAATTCTGAATTATACCAGCGAATTCTAAAGGAAAATGTCAGGACATCTGTCCATGAACTGAATCTCAAGAGAAGGTGGGTCATGCAGCAATACAACGACCCTAAGCACACAAGTCATTCTACCAAAGAATGGTTAAAGAAGAATAAAGTTAATGTTTTGGAATGGCCAAGTCAAAGTCCTGACCTCAATCCAATCGAAATGCTGTGGAAGGACCTGAAGTGAACAGTTCATGTGAGGAAACCCACCAACATCCCAGAGTTGAAGCTGTTCTGTATGGAGGAACGGGCTAAAATTCCTCCAAGCCGGTGTGCAGGACTGATCAACAGTTACCGGAAACGTTTAGTTGCAGTTATTGCTGCACAAGGGGGTCACACCAGATACTGAAAGCAAAGGTTCACATACTTTTGCCACTCACAAATATGTAATATTGGATCATTTTCCTCAATAAATAAGTGGACCAAGTATAATATTTTTGTCTCATTTGTTTAACTGGGTTCTCTTTATCTACTTTTAGGACTTGTATGAAAATCTGATGATGTTTTAGGTCATATTTATGCAGAAATATAGAAAATTCTGAAGGGTTCACAAACTTTCAAGCACCACTGTAACCAAACATAATTGTCCTTTCTGGTTTTGTGCTTTGCACCACCGGTACTACTTGTATTACTGTTGCTAGCCATCTGAAAAACATAGAAAGAAAAACATTCACAACTTCATCAGCATATTACGATCAGTGCTCATTGTTTAAGAACCCCTTAGTGCATGAAAGTTAACCTTCTATCTGTCTATAAACTCTTCCTGCCTCTTCTTTTTCATAGAAGTGGCATATTCCCTCTAGAACTGTGACTTTTTGGGGCTTTGAGATCTTCTCTGCAACAGTCTATGCACCAACTAATGTTAATGGCTTAACCCGATTTGCAACCTCGTGTGGCACCTCTAAATATTAACCAATTTTTCTGAAATTTTGCTTGTTGCCTTCTTTTAGCCTATGTAAAAAAATGGTAGGGTGGTCGGAATGTTTTGGTAAAAAAAAAAAAATTCCCATACATTTCGGGACCATCTATATAAAAACAGTTATTCCACGAAATGGAGTTGTACATGAGCTGATAGCCGATGAGGCGCGTAGCACCGAGTCGGCTATAATCCATGTACAACGAGATTGAGTGGAATAGCTGTTTTATTCTATCCACATTCACTGGATTTTGAGAAACAGAGCATTTTTATTTTTAGCAAATTCGGTAAATAAAAACTTTATACAAAACGTCCAACAAAATCATTTCTGCTTAGAATGTAAACAAACTGGCGAAATGACAGAAGCAATTTGTAAAAAATGCTATAATAATAATACTAATAATAATTATTGAAAAAAAAAGATACATCCTTACCATCAATACTTTTATTCCGTGTTTTGTTGCTTTTTTGTGGTTTTGTTTTCAAGTAGTTTTTATTTAATCCTCGGTTGGGTCAGCAACACGCTCTGCCATCTTGTTTTTCGCTACTCACAGTATATGAGCTGATAGCCTAGTAGTAGAGTAGCCAATCAGAGTGTGCGATTGCTCATATCCAGTGAATGTGCATAGAATATACAGTATATAGATACACACACACACACAGTACCAGTCAAAAGTTTGGACACACCTTCGAATTCACTGTTTTTCTTTATTTTTATTAATTAAAAGACACTTCATGTCTTAAAGTAATGATGGATGTAGTTTCTCTTTACTTAGTAGAGCAGTTCTTGATATAATATGGATTACGACAGTTGTGGATAGAATAGGGTTATTTACTGTATTTTTATTATTTACTATTTACTATTTGATCTCAAACACGTTAAGAAGGCAAGAAACTCGTCCACTAATTAACTTTTAACAAGGCACCTGTTAATTGAAAAGCATTCCAGGTGACTACCTCATGAAGCTGGTTAAGATAATGTCGATAGCATGCAAAGCGTCATCAAGGTAAACGCTGGATACTTTGAAGAATGTAAAAAATGAAAGCTCTCCCCCCCCAAAAAAAAATCTGTCTGTCTCTCTGAGTTACATGTCGGTCCTGGGATCGAGATGCTGACCTCTTCTGCTCCTTGGACCTGCCTGATCCATCCTGGTGCCCTGTGTCTGGTTGGAGTCTCATCGCATCGCTCCTGTGGAGGACGGCCCCATGTGGACAGTTGGGGGTCGTGCCTGGAGGACGCTCTGGACTCTTGCAGTGGTGTTTTTGTGGCTGGGGACTGCAGTTGACTTGCTGACTTTAGGACTGCAGTTGTGAACGGTTTTGTGCTCGGGTTTCCGTCGGTGGGGGGTTTATAGCATCAATGAAGCTCACTTTATTTAACAATATACTATATATACTAACTATACTATATACTAACAACCTGTGTTTTCTTTCCCTCCCCCCAAAAAAAAAAATCTGTCCCTCTGAGTTACATGGGGTCAACAGGAAATCTTTTGGTGGAGAGGGTGGAGACCTCGACTGGCTATGGTAGCCTGCAGGGAATCGGCCGTCAGACATTCTGTCGCATGTCCCAGACCCGGTGAAATGTAACTGAATTGTCTTGGCCAGCCCTAAGGGTCCCATCTGCATCTCATCATTGCTGAGGAGTGTGCTCCCATCACCCAATCAAGCATCCAGCCAGAGCAGGTCATGATATTTTTAACCATATTCACATGCCATTGTTGTGTATTATGCCTGATATGTCAAGACTCTCGTCTCTGCGAGCCTACCACACAGATTTATTACTTGTGTCATTTTTAGGGCATACCTAACAACCTGTGTTTTCTCCCCCCCCCCCCCAATCTGTCCCTCTGAGTTACAGTACATGTTGGTCCTGGGATTGAGATGCTGGCCTCTTCTGCCCCTCGGACCTGCTTGATCCATCCTGGTGCCCTGTGTCTGGTTGGAGTTTTATCGCATCGCTCCTGTAGAGGACAGCCCCATGAGGACAGTTGAGGGTTACACCTGGAGGATGCTCTGGACTCTTACAGTAATGCTTTTATGGCTGAGGACTACAGTTGACTTGCTAACTTTAGGACTGCAGTTGTCATGAACAGTTTTGCACTCAAGTTTCCATCAATGAAGAGTTTATAACATCAACGAAACTGACTTCATGTTAAAACTGTTAATGTTATAGTCATGCTGTCTGTTGTTGCCCAAATGAGGATGGGTTCCCTTTTGAGTCTGGTTCCTCTCGAGGTTTCTTCCTCATGTTATCTGAGGGAGTTTTTCCTTGCCACCGTCGCCACAGGCTTGCTCATTGGGAATAGATTAGGGACAAAATTAGCTCATGTTTTAAGCCATTCAAATTCTGTAAAGCTGCTTTGCGACAATGTTTATTGTTAAAATGCGCTATACAAATAAACTTGACTTGACTTTATGTTAGGACTGTTAATGTTATAGTCATGCTGTCTATTGTTGCCCAAATGAGGATGGGTTCCCTTTTGAGTCTGGTTCCTCTCGAGGTTTCTTCCTCATGTCGTCTGAGGGAGTTTTTCCTTGCCACTGTCCCCGCAGGCTTGCTCATTGGGGATAGATTAGGGATAAAATTAGCTCATATTTTAAGTCGTTCAAATTCTGTAAAGCTGCTTTGCGACAATGTTTATTGTTAAAAGCGCTATACAAATAAACTTGACTCGACTTTTGTTTACCACATAATTCCATATATTATTTCATAGTGTTGATGTCTTCAGTGTTGTTCTACGATGTAGAAAATAGTCAAAATACAGAAAAACCTATAAATGAGTAGAGTGGGGTGCACAAACTTTTGACTGGTACTACACACACTCATATATGCATACACTCTTGCACACAGTAGGGCTGTTGGCTCAAATTTCACCATTAAAATTTTCATAATTTCCAAAAAAAAAAAAAAAGATGCACGTTAGATTTTTTAAAGACCCCATGGTATACGTTTAGTCGCCGAACTAAAACGTATCGAAACGTTACATTACTAAATGATGTTCATGTTAGAAAAAGGGATTTGAAATAAACACGTCATTTCACAACTAACTTTATTTTCACATATTCAAAGCTATATATCAGGGACGTAATTAGGGACAGTCCCAGATTTATATCTGAAGTGGGCGTGGCTAAACCAGTATGTTTTTTCCCCCTTTATTTTTAATTTACATATGAAATCTAAAACCATGTGATTATTATTATTTTTTTAAAATCCTACTCACAAAGCTATTCTTTTTGTACTTTATACATGTACGATATTTTCGAACAAATGGAAACGAACTAGTTACTGAATTTAAACCTCCTCCACCCTGACGACGTGGCTTCGAACTCGATGCCGCGCGAACCTTTCTGGCAATCCGAAGAACCGATTTGCATTGGGTTACATCTCAATTATGATGTTTTTTGAATGAATTTCCACCAGACTCCCAGTCAAGGTCATGTAATGTACTATATATAGTCTACAATGGCTGTGTGTTATACCCTTAGTAGTAAGCATAGATAGTGACGAGAACGCTGTTTAGGATTAAAACGAAATGAATGACGGATTTTGCATAACTGAAAACCTTTTCATCATTTCCTGTTATTTTGATTATAGTTTTTCGCTAACGTTTAGCTAGTATTCATGCTAAGCACGATTGTAATCTGGGGTGAACACACAGCACGTCCATCACAAACAGCACTTCCTGTACGGTGTGGTGTAGCGTGATACGCTGTCTCATCTCACTATGTACATCAACACGGTTACTGACGCCTGAAACCTCAAGAGCTCTTTCACGTCTGGGTTTGTTTTGAGAAATCAGAGAAGTCCCACTGTACGCTGGGGAGAGTCCGGTGTAAAATGTTAATCACGGTGAATCCCATGGTGTTGATCGCGAATATTAGTTCTTAAACCTAAACGCTGGACATGAAAGTTGAATTTAGTATCAGCAAATGTGCCGAGAAAATATAATATAATATCGTCATTAAGCGATTAAAAGTTTAAGCTCAAATTGAAATCTAGACCTTCTCTAAATTTCTTGGCATAACAAAGTGACAATTATTTTAATGTTTCATTGCTAATCCTAGAAATGATTGCATTTTTTAATGAAATTGACAGCCCTAACACACCCGTACACACTCTCTCTTTCTCTCTCTCAAGCACACACACACACACTCCTCTGACAGTGAATGAATATCAGACACTGTAGTATTCAGTTTCCAGCAGGCAGGAAAAGACGAATAGTCTTCAGTGAAAAGCCTAGTCCCTTACAAAGTCAACCACCCACACACACACACACACACACACACATCCAAGAAAACAGCGCTCCAACATCCTATTATCAGTCTGCAGTTAATATGTCATTATACATCCCACACACACACCACTCTCATCTCCCTCTTCCACTTCACTAAAACACGACCAGACCGAGCTTCAAAGCTGAACTTCCTCCTGCACTTCCTCCTGCCATCCCATGCTCTTTACGTCCTCCTTTTCAAAGGCGAATAGAAAATCCTGCCTCATCCGTAGTTCACTCGGGCCGTGTCTCAAATCTCAACTCGTCCACTGTGAAGAGGGAGAGAAAGAAAGAGCAGCAATGCAGACGAGCGGAAAGAGGGGAAAGAAAGAGGGAGAGCAAGAGCACGGACAGGGATGAAGAGGAGGAGGAGGAGGAGGAGAAGGAGTGGGGGGTGATGATTAAGAGTCACTGAAGGTTGCTGTTGTCGTCGGTGCCGTTGGACTCGGTCATGTTCATGCGGCCCATCGACAGACCCACGCTGTTGAGCACGTCGCGGCGCGGCGGCATGCGCTCGTTTATCCGGTCCAGACCCTTCGCCTCCTCAAAACTGCTGATCTTATGCTGCGGGGAGAAACCACGGATAGCTGGAGGGAGGGGGAGAGAGCGGGAGGAGGAGGAGGAGGAGGAGGAGGAAGGAATGGAAGGAAGGAAATAATTAAAGGAAACGAGAGGAAAGGAACAAGGAGAAGTGAAAAGTGAGCAAAAGGGTAAGAGAGAAGACAGAGACGAAAGGATAAAAAGAAATGAAGGAAGATGGAGGAAAAGAGAATGAGGCAGGAAGAGGGACAAAAGGATAGAGGGAGAGATGAGAGAGAGAAAGAAGACAGAGGAAAAGACAAAGATATAGAATCAGCGCTCTGCTTAAACACTGTTTTGTGTTGTGCATCTCACACACACACACACACACACACACACACACACACACACACACACACACACACACACACACACACACAGTCTTTAATAAACCACCCACCCTTTCTTTAATACTCTGCCCATGCTTTCTTTAATACCCTGTCCGCTCTCTTTAATACCCCTCTCACCCTTCATTCAATACCTCGCCCACCCTTCCTTCAATACCCTGCCCACCCTTCATTTAATACCTTGCCCACTCTTCCTTCAATACCCCGCCCACTCGTTCTTTAATACTATGCCCACGTTCTTGAGTACCCTGCCCACTCTTGAATACCCCGCCCACTCTTTAATA